>NW_025319051.1:600000-773248 GCF_017639315.1 Drosophila ananassae | reverse complement strand
CAGAACCCTTATTATGGCTGTGGCCCGAAGATAACTCGCCATATGCAAACATGCAATGGAATGAGATATATATTGAATTGAACAAAATAAAAATCGATTTTGACAAATCGTATAAATCACTCAATCAAAACAGGCCAATTCAAAAGAACACAGTTAATAAACATGTGGAAATTCTAGTTAAATGCTTTAATGAAGCACGAATACTAATACATGGCCAGAAAGAAAAATTAAATCAAGATCATTGGACGCAAGTATCAAAATTTTTGATCAGACTACGATCTAATTTAATAACAATTAAGCGAAAATTCAATTTTAATATATCAGTACCGACTATAATTAACACTTCTCTAACAGTGGAAACTGGTGAAGAGCCTGAATCAACAGAAGAAACTGATATTGACGTGAAAATAGAAGAGCAAGATTTACATAATCTTACCGTCCCAGCTGTACTAATACCAGATCTAGATAGTTCTACAGATTCTGATGATAGTTCAAGCATAAGCAACGACAATAAAATGGCACAATCAAATATAGAATTTATTAATACAGCATCCAAGCTTGTACCAGCTTTCGATGGTAAAGCTGAAAACTTAACAAGTTTTATCGATGCATTAGAAATAATAGATTCCATAAAAGGCGAGCACGAACAATTAGCGATTTCTATAATAAAAACAAAGCTAAAAGGTGTAGCCAGAAATCTAATCGGAAATGAATCAACAATTTCTGAGGTGATTTCCAAATTGAGAGGCAATGTCAAAGGCGAAACTGTGGAAGTACTGTCAGCAAAACTGATGAACCTACAGCAACGCAACAAAACTGCTAACCAATACACACAAGAGGTTGAGCATATGACAAAAGCGCTAGAAGGTGCGTACATAGCAGACGGACTATCTCTAGAGTTAGCCAGAAGCTATTCTACCAAGCATGCAGTGAAAGCAATGACTAAAAATTGCACAATCGATAAGGTAAAACTTATTATGCAAGCAGGTAGCTTCAACACCATGAATGATGCTGTGTCTAAATTTGTAAATTGTTGCACAGAAGCCACGGGACAATCAAACACTGTACTATATTACAGGAACTATCCAAATCGCGGCTCAAATCGCGGACGTGGACATTATAGAGGCAACTTTCGTGGTAATTATAACAACAATAACTACCATAATAACAACGGAAGCTACTATAATAACAATGGAGGACGCGGTCAATATAGAGGAAACTATAGAGGCCGTGGTAACTCGAGCCGAGGCAACTACAATAACAATAATAACCAACAAAATAATGTCAGAGTTGCCCAAAATATATCGGGAAACTCCCAAAACCCTTTAAATGTTCAGCAGTAAAAGACGCAAAAGTTCACACTATTAATCTCAGTCAAAATATTTTCGTTTCATTTATTCATGTAACTACTGGGAAAAAACTTGTATTTCTAATAGACACAGGTGCAGATATATCCATTTTAAAAGAAACTTCAGATACCTTTCACGACATCCAAGATAATTATATTATAGACATAAAAGGAATAAGTCAAGAAATAACAAAATCCAAAGGTCTGGTTTCTATTGAAATTCAGACGACTAAGTATATAATTCCACACGATTTTCATATCGTGACTTTTCAATTCCCTATTCCATGTGATGGAATATTAGGAATCGATTTTATAAGAAAATACAACTGTCAGTTAGACTTCAAGCCATCTGAAGACTGGCTTATAATTAGACCCAATAACTTAAAATTCCCAATTAACGTACCAATAGTTCACAGTTCTGGCAATTCAATACTTCTGCCAGCAAGATCCCAAGTTGTTCGAAAAATACAACTAAATTCAAAAGAAGACAGTGTATTAATTCCAAATCAGGAAATTCAGCATGGTATTTACATTGCAAATACCATAGCAACATCAAATAACGCTTTCATAAGGCTGCTTAATACAACAAATTGTGACCAAGTGGTCAGCACAGATAATCTAAAATATGAATCACTTTCGAACTACGACGTAGTCAAAACAAATACAGAAAATAGGGAAAAATGTGTATTATCTCAACTTTCAAAAAAATTCCCCCCACAGTTTAAGTCACAGCTTTCCAGTTTATGCATACACTACACTGCCTAAATAAAAAAGTATGGGCCAGGGAGGAACGCTGTCGAACGGGACAAAAAGTATCCTATGTCCTTCTCCTGGCTCTAAGCTACCTCCCTACCAATTTTCACTCAAATCTGTTCTTCCGTTCTTGATTTATAAGTGGTGTAACATAAAACACGATGTTCTTTTATATATATAGATATAAGATGCGTATAGCGGACTGCACCTTAACTGCAAGGGTATATAAGCTTCGGCTCTGCCCGAAGTTAGCTTTCCTTTCTTGTTTTACCCTTGCAGAGGATATTATAATTTTGGTCAAAAGTGTGCAACGCAGTGAAGGAGACATCTCCGACCCAATAAAGTATATATATTCTTGATCAGGATCACCTCCTGAGTCGATATAACCATGTCCGTCTGTCCGTCTGTCTGTTTCTACGCAAACTAGTCTCTCAGTTTTAAAGCTATCGAGTTGAAACTTTGCACACAGCCTTCTTTCCTTTGCAGACAGTATATAAGTCGGAACGGCCGGGAACGGTCGACTGTATCCTAAAGCTGCCACAAAACCGATTGATCGGAAATGCCATAACTTCGTTGATTGTAAAGCTAGAAGGATGGTATTTTCAATGGATGCCTCTTTGAGCAAAATAATTCAATATGCCAAATTTCATGAGGATCCGCCGACTATATACGATCCATTATATATCTAATAATATAAGATGCGTAACGCCACCAAGCGGACTGCACCTCAACTGCAAGGGTAAATAAGCTTCGGCTCTTCCCGAAGTTAGCTTTCCTTTCTTGTTATACCCTTGCAGAGGGTATTATAATTTTGGTCAAAAGTGTGGAACGCAGTGAAGGAGACATCTCCGACCCAATAAAGTATATATATTCTTGATCAGGATCACATCAGTTATACCCTTGCAGAGGGTATTATAATTTTGGTCAAAAGTGTGGAACGCAGTGAAGGAGACATCTCCGACCCAATAAAGTATATATATTCTTGATCAGGATCACCTCCTGAGTCGATATAACCATGTCCGTCTGTCCGTCCGTCTGTTTCTACGCAAACTTGTCTCTCAGTTTTAAAGCTATCGAGTTGAAACTTTGCACACACCCTTCTTTCCTTTGCAGGCAGTATATAAGTCGGAACGGCCGGGATCGGTCGACTATATCCTAAAGCTGCCATATAACTGATTGATCGGAAATGCCATAACTTCGTTGTTCTTAAAGTTAGAAGGATGGGATTTTCCATGGATGCCTCTTTGGGAAAAATAAATCGATGTGCCAAATTTCATAAGGATCGACCGACTATATACGATCCGTTATATATCTAATAATAGAAGATGCGTGGCGCCACCAAGCGGACTGCACCTCAACTGCAAGGGTAAATAAGCTTCGGCTCTACCCGAAGTTTGCTTTCCATTCTTGTTTTACCCTTGCAGAGGATATTATAATTTTGGTCAAAAGTGTGGAACGCAGTGAAGGAGACATCTCCGACCCAATAAAGTATATATATTCTTGATCAGGATCACCTCCTGAGTCGATATAACCATGTCCGTCTGTCCGTCTGACTGTTTGTCCGTCTGTCTGTTTCTACGCAAACTAGTCTCTCAGTTTTAAAGCTATCGAGTTGACACTTTGCACACACCCTTCTTGCCTTTGCAGGAATTATATAAGTCGGAACGGCCGGAATCGGTCGACTATATCCTAAAGCTGCCATATAACTGATTGATCGGAAATGCCATAACTTCGTTGATTTTAAAGTTAGAAGGATGGGATTTTCAATGGATGCCTCTTTGGGCAAAATAATTCGATATGCCAAATTTCATAAGGATCGACCGACCATATACGATCCGTTATATATCTAATAATATAAGATGCGTGGCGCCACCTAGGGGACTGCACCTCAACTGCAAGGGTATATAAACTTCGGCTCTGCCCGAAGTTAACTTTCCTTTCTTGTTATACCCTTGCAGAGGGCATTCTAGTTTTGGTCAAAAGTGTGGAACGCAGTGAGGGAGACATCTCCGACCCAATAAAGTATATATATTCTTGATCAGGATCACCTCTTGAGTGGATATAACCATGTGCGTCTGACCGTCTGTCCGTCCGTCTGTTTCTACGCAAACTTGTCTCTCAGTTTTAAAGCTATCGAGTTGAAACTTTGCACACACCCTTCTTTCCTTTGCAGGCAGTATATAAGTCGGAACGGCCGGGATCGGTCGACTATATCCTAAAGCTGCCATATAACTGATTGATCGGAAATGCCATAACTTCGTTGTTCTTAAAGTTAGAAGGATGGGATTTTCCATGGATGCCTCTTTGGGCAAAATAATTCGATGTTCCAAATTTCATAAGGATCGACCGACCATATACGATCCGTTATATATCTAATAATAGAAGATGCGTGGCGCCACCTAGGGGACTGCACCTCAACTGCAAGGGTATATAAACTTCGGCTCTGCCCGAAGTTAACTTTCCTTTCTTGTTATACCCTTGCAGAGGGTATTATAATTTTGGTCAAAAGTGTGGAACGCAGTGAGGGAGACATCTCCGACCCAATAAAGTATATATCTTCTTGATCAGGATCACCTCCTGAGTCGATATAAGCATGTCCGTCTGACCGTCTGTCTGTTTCTACGCAAACTAGTCTCTCAGTTTTAAAGCTATCGAGTTGAATCTTTGCACACACCCTTCTTTCCTTTGTAGGCAGTATATAAGTCGGAACGGCCGGGATCGGTCGACTATATCCTAAAGCTGCCATATAACTGATTGATCGGAAATGCCATAAGTTCGTTGATTTTAAAGTTAGAAGGATGGGATTTTCAATGGATGCCTCTTTGGGCAAAATAATTCGATATGCCAAATTTCATAAGGATCGACCGACTATATACGATCCGTTATATATCTAATAATATAAGATGCGTATAGCGGACTGCACCTCAACTGCAAGGGTATATAAGCTTCGGCTCTGCCCGAAGTTAGCTTTCCTTTCTTGTTATACCCTTGCAGAGGGTATTATAATTTTGGTCAAAAGTGTGCAACGCAGTGAAGGAGACATCTCCGACCCTATAAAGTATATATATTCTTGATCAGGATCACCTCCTCAGTCGATATAACCATGTCCGTCTGTCCGTCTGACCGTCTGTCTGTTTCTACGCAAACAAGTCTCTTAGTTTTAAAGCTATCGAGTTGAAACTTTGCACACACCCTTCTTTATTTTGCAGGCCTTCTTTTGTTTTTTTTTTGATATATAAGTCCGAACGGCCGGGATCGATCGACTATATGCTAAAGCTGTCATATAACTGATTGATCGGAAATGCCATAAGTTCGTTGATTTTAAAGTTAGAAGGATGGGATTTTCAATGGATGCCTCTTTGGACAAAATAATTCGATATGCCAAATTTCATAAGGATCGACCGACTATATACGATCCGTTACATATCTAATAATATAAGATGCGTGGCGCCACCTAGGGGACTGCACTTCAACTGCAATGGTATATAAACTTCGGCTCTGCCCGAAGTTAACTTTCCTTTCTTGTTATATCCTTGCAGAGGGTATTATAGTTTTGGTCAAAAGTGTGGAACGCAGTGAGGGAGACATCTCCGACCCAATAAAGTATATATATTCTTGATCAGGATCACCTCTTGAGTGGATATAACCATGTGCGTCTGACCGTCTGTCCGTCCGTCTGTTTCTACGCAAACTTGTCTCTCAGTTTTAAAGCTATCGAGTTGAAACTTTGCACACACCCTTCTTTCCTTTGCAGGCAGTATATAAGTCGGAACGGCCGGGATCGGTCGACTATATCCTAAAGCTGCCATATAACTGATTGATCGGAAATGCCATAACTTCGTTGTTCTTAAAGTTAGAAGGATGGGATTTTCCATGGATGCCTCTTTGGGCAAAATAATTCGATGTTCCAAATTTCATAAGGATCGACCGACCATATACGATCCGTTATATATCTAATAATAGAAGATGCGTGGCGCCACCTAGGGGACTGCACCTCAACTGCAAGGGTATATAAACTTCGGCTCTGCCCGAAGTTAACTTTCCTTTCTTGTTATACCCTTGCAGAGGGTATTATAATTTTGGTCAAAAGTGTGGAACGCAGTGAGGGAGACATCTCCGACCCAATAAAGTATATATCTTCTTGATCAGGATCACCTCCTGAGTCGATATAAGCATGTCCGTCTGACCGTCTGTCTGTTTCTACGCAAACTAGTCTCTCAGTTTTAAAGCTATCGAGTTGAATCTTTGCACACACCCTTCTTTCCTTTGTAGGCAGTATATAAGTCGGAACGGCCGGGATCGGTCGACTATATCCTAAAGCTGCCATATAACTGATTGATCGGAAATGCCATAAGTTCGTTGATTTTAAAGTTAGAAGGATGGGATTTTCAATGGATGCCTCTTTGGGCAAAATAATTCGATATGCCAAATTTCCTAAGGATCGACCGACTATATACGATCCGTTATATATCTAATAATATAAGATGCGTATAGCGGACTGCACCTCAACTGCAAGGGTATATAAGCTTCGGCTCTGCCCGAAGTTAGCTTTCCTTTCTTGTTTTACCCTTGCAGAGGGTATTATAATTTTGGTCAAAAGTGTGCAACGCAGTGAAGGAGACATCTCCGATCCAATAAAGTATATATATTCTTGATCAGGATCACCTCCTGAGTCGATATAACCATGTCCGTCTGTCCGTCTGACTGTTTGTCCGTCTGTCTGTTTCTACGCAAACTAGTCTCTCAGTTCTAAAGCTATGGAGTTAAAACTTTGCACAAACCCTTCTTGCCTTTGCAGGAATTATATAAGTCGGAACGGCCGGAATCGGTCGACCATATCCTAAAGCTGCCCTATAACTGATTGATCGGAAATGCCATAACTTCGTTGATTTTAAAGTTAGAAGGATGGGATTTTCAATGGATGCCTCTTTGGGCAAAATAATTCGATATGCCAAATTTCATAAGGATCGACCGACCATATACGATCCGTTATAAATCTAATAATATAAGATGCGTGGCGCCACCTAGGGGACTGCACCTCAACTGCAAGGGTATATAAACTTCGGCTCTGCCCGAAGTTAACTTTCCTTTCTTGTTATACCCTTGCAGAGGGTATTATAATTTTGGTCAAAAGTGTGCAACGCAGTGAAGGAGACATCTCCGACCCTATAAAGTATATATATTCTTGATCAGGATCACCTCCTCAGTCGATATAACCATGTCCGTCTGTCCGTCTGACCGTCTGTCTGTTTCTACGCAAACAAGTCTCTTAGTTTTAAAGCTATCGAGTTGAAACTTTGCACACACCCTTCTTTATTTTGCAGGCCTTCTTTTGTTTTTTTTTTGATATATAAGTCGGAACGGCCGGGATCGGTCGACTATATCCTAAAGCTGCCATATAACTGATTGATCGGAAATGCAGGGATCAGTCGACTATATCCTAAAGCTGCCATATAACTGATTGATCGGAAATGCCATAACTTCGTTGATTTTAAAGTTAGAAGGATGGGATTTTCAATGGATGCATCTTTGGGCAAAATAATTTGATATGCCAAATTTCATAAGGATCGACCGACAATATACGATCCGTTATATATCTAATAATATAAGATGCGTGGCGCCACCTAGCGGACTGCACCTCAACTGCAAGGGTATATAAGCTTAGGCTCTGCCCGAAGTTAGCTTTCCTTTCTTGTTATACCCTTGCAGAGGGTATTATAATTTTGGTCAAAAGTGTGGAACGCAGTGAAGGAGACATCTCCGACCCAATAAAGTATATATATTCTTGATCAGGATCACCTCCTGAGTCGATATAACCATGTCCGTCTGTCCGTCTGACTGTTTGTCCGTCTGTCTGTTTCTACGCAAACTAGTCTCTCAGTTCTAAAGCTATGGAGTTAAAACTTTGCACAAACCCTTCTTTCCTTTGCAGGCAGTATATAAGTCGGAACGGCCGGGATCGGTCGACTATATCCTAAAGCTGCCATATAACTGATTGATCGGAAATGCCATAAGTTCGTTGATTTTAAAGTTAGAAGGATGGGATTTTCAATGGATGCCTCTTTGGGCAAAATAATTCGATATGCCAAATTTCATAAGGATCGGCCGACTATATACGATCCGTTATATATCTAATAATATAAGATGCGTGGCGTCACCTAGCGGACTGCACCTCAACTGCAAGGGTATATAAGCTTCGGCTCTGCCCGAAGTTAGCTTTCCTTTCTTGTTATACCCTTGCAGAGGGTATTATAATTTTGGTCAAAAGTGTGCAACGCAGTGAAGGAGACATCTCCGACCCTATAAAGTATATATATTCTTGATCAGGATCACCTCCTCAGTCGATATAACCATGTCCGTCTGTCCGTCTGACCGTCTGTCTGTTTCTACGCAAACAAGTCTCTTAGTTTTAAAGCTATCGAGTTGAAACTTTGCACACACCCTTCTTTATTTTGCAGGCCTTCTTTTGTTTTTTTTTTTGATATATAAGTCGGAACGGCCGGGATCGGTCGACTATATCCTAAAGCTGCCATATAACTGATTGATCGGAAATGCAGGGATCAGTCGACTATATCCTAAAGCTGCCATATAACTGATTGATCGGAAATGCCATAACTTCGTTGATTTTAAAGTTAGAAGGATGGGATTTTCAATGGATGCATCTTTGGGCAAAATAATTTGATATGCCAAATTTCATAAGGATCGACCGACAATATACGATCCGTTATATATCTAATAATATAAGATGCGTGGCGCCACCTAGCGGACTGCACCTCAACTGCAAGGGTATATAAGCTTAGGCTCTGCCCGAAGTTAGCTTTCCTTTCTTGTTATACCCTTGCAGAGGGTATTATAATTTTGGTCAAAAGTGTGGAACGCAGTGAAGGAGACATCTCCGACCCAATAAAGTATATATATTCTTGATCAGGATCACCTCCTGAGTCGATATAACCATGTCCGTCTGTCCGTCTGACTGTTTGTCCGTCTGTCTGTTTCTACGCAAACTAGTCTCTCAGTTCTAAAGCTATGGAGTTAAAACTTTGCACAAACCCTTCTTTCCTTTGCAGGCAGTATATAAGTCGGAACGGCCGGGATCGGTCGACTATATCCTAAAGCTGCCATATAACTGATTGATCGGAAATGCCATAAGTTCGTTGATTTTAAAGTTAGAAGGATGGGATTTTCAATGGATGCCTCTTTGGGCAAAATAATTCGATATGCCAAATTTCATAAGGATCGGCCGACTATATACGATCCGTTATATATCTAATAATATAAGATGCGTGGCGTCACCTAGCGGACTGCACCTCAACTGCAAGGGTATATAAGCTTCGGCTCTGCCCGAAGTTAGCTTTTCTTTTCTTCTTATACCCTTGCAGAGGGTATTATAATTTTGGTCAAAAGTGTGCAACGCAGTGAAGGAGACATCTCCGACCCTATAAAGTATATATATTCTTGATCAGGATCACCTCCTCAGTCGATATAACCATGTCCGTCTGTCCGTCTGACCGTCTGTCTGTTTCTACGCAAACTAGTCTCTTAGTTTTAAAGCTATCGAGTTGAAACTTTGCACACACCCTTCTTTATTTTGCAGGCCTTCTTTTATTTTTTTTCGATACATAAGTCGGAACGGCCGGGGTCCATCGACTATATCCTAAAGATGTCATATAACTGATTGATCGGAAATGCCATAAGTTCGTTGATTTTAAAGTTAGAAGGATGGGATTTTCAATGGATGCCTCTTTGGGCAAAATAATTCGATATGCCAAATTTCATAAGGATCGACCGACTATATACGATCCGTTACATATCTAATAATATAAGATGCGTGGCGCCACCTAGCGGACTGCTCCTCAACTGCAAGGGTATATAAACTTCGGCTCTGCCCGAAGTTAACTTTCCTTTCTTGTTATACCCTTGCAGAGGGTATAACCTTTGCAGGCAGTATATAAGTCGGAACGGCAGGGATCGGTCGACTATATCCTAAAGCTGCCATATAACTGATTGATCGGAAATGCCATAACTTCGTTGATTTTAAAGTTAGATGGATGGGATTTTCAATGGATGCCTCTTTGGGCAAAATAATTTGATATGCCAAATTTCATAAGGATCGACCGACTATATACGATCCGTTATAAATCTAATAATATAAGATGCGTGGCGCCACCTAGCGGACTGCACCTCAACTGCAAGGGTATATAAGCTTCGGCTCTGCCCGAAGTTAGCTTTCCTTTCTTGTTATACCCTTGCAGAGGGTATAACCTTTGCAGGCAGTATATAAGTCGGAACGGCAGGGATCGGTCGACTATATCCTAAAGCTGCCATATAACTGATTGATCGGAAATGCCATAACTTCGTTGATTTTAAAGTTAGATGGATGGGATTTTCAATGGATGCCTCTTTGGGCAAAATAATTTGATATGCCAAATTTCATAAGGATCGACCCACTATATACGATCCGTTATATATCTAATAATATAAGATGCGTGGCGCCACCTAGCGGACTGCACCTCAACTGCAAGGGTATATAAGCTTCGGCTCTGCCCGAAGTTAGCTCTCCTTTCTTGTTATACCCTTGCAGAGGGTATTATAATTTTGGTCAAAAGTGTGGAACGCAGTGAAGGAGACATCTCCGACCCAATAAAGTATATATCTTCTTAATCAGGATCACCTCCTGAGTCGATACAAGCATGTCCGTCTGTCCGTCTGTCTGTTTCTACGCAAACTAGTCTCTCAGTTTTAAAGCTATCGAGTTGAATCTTTGCACACACCCTTCTTTCCTTTGCAGGCAGTATATAAGTCGGAACGGCCGGGATCGGTCGACTATATCCTAAAGGTGCCATATAACTGATTGATCGGAAATGCCATAACTTCTTTGATTTTAAAGTTAGAAGGATGGGATTTTCAATGGATGCCTCTTTGGGCAAAATAATTTGATATGCCAAATTTCATAAGGATCGAGCGACTATATACGATCCGTTATAAATCTAATAATATAAGATGCGTGGCGCCACCTAGCGGACTGCACCTCAACTGCAAGGGTATATAAGCTTCGGCTCTGCCCGAAGTTAGCTTTCCTTTCTTGTTATACCCTTGCAGAGGGTATTATAATTTTGTTCAAAAGTGTGCAACGCAGTGAAGGAGACATCTCCGACCCAATAAAGTATATATATTCTTGATCAGGATCACCTCCTGAGTCGATATAACCATGTCCGTCTGTCCGTCTGTCTGTTTGTACGCAAACTAGTCGCTCAGTTCTAAAGCTATCGAGTTAAAACTTTGCACACACCCTTCTTTCCTTTGCAGGCAGTATATAAGTCGGAACGGCCGGGATCGGTCGACTATCTTCTAAAGCTGCCATATAACTGATTGATCGGAAATGCCATAACTTCGTTGATTTTAAAGTTAGAAGGATGAAATTTTCAATGGATGCCTCTTTGGGCAAAATAATTCGATATGCCAAATTTCATAAGGATCGACCGACTATATACGATCCGTTATAAATCTAATAATATAAGATGCGTGGCGCCACCTAGCGGACTGCACCTCAACTGCAAGGGTATATAAACTTCGGCTCTGCCCGAAGTTAACTTTCCTTTCTTGTTATACCCTTGCAGAGTATATTATAATTTTGGTCAAAAGTGTGGAACGCAGTGAAGGAGACATCTCCGACCCAATAAAGTATATATCCTCTTCTATACTGATTAAGATCAGGATCACCTCCTGAGTCGATACAAGCATGTCCGTCTGTCCGTCTGTCTGTTTCTACGCAAACTAGTCTCTCAGTTTTAAAGCTATCGAGTTGATACTTTGCACACAGCCTTCTTTCCTTTGCAGGCAGTATATAAGTCGGAACGGCCGGGATCGATCGACTATATCCTAAAGCTGTCATATAACTGATTGATCGGAAATGCCATAACTTCGTTGTTTTTAAAGTTAGAAGGATGGGATTTTCAATAGGATTTTCAATGGATGCTTCTTTGGTCAAAATAATTCGATGTGCCAAATTTCATAAGGATCGACCGTCTATATACGATCCGTTATATATCTAATAATATAAGATGCGTGGCGCCACCTAGCGAACTGCACCTCAACATATAAACTTCGGCTCTGCCCCAAGTTAACTTTCCTTTCTTGTTATACCCTTGCAGAGGATATTATAATTTTGGTCAAAAGTGTGGAACGCAGTGAAGGAGACATCTCCGACCCAATAAAGTATATATCTTCTTGATCAGGATCACCTCCTGAGTCGATATAACAATGTCCGTCTGTTCGTCTGACCGTCTGTTCGTCTGTCTGTTTCTATGCAAACTAGTCTCTCAGTTCTAAAGCTATCGAGTTAAAACTTTGCACACACCCTTCTTTCCTTTACATGCAGTATATAAGTCGGAACGGCCGGGATCGTTCCACTATATCCTAAAGCTGCCATATAACTGATTGATCGGAAATGCCATAACTTCGTTGTTTTTAAAGTTAGAAGGATGGGATTTTCAATGGATGCCTCTTTGGGCAAAATAATTCGATGTGCCAAATTTCATAAGGATCGACCGTCTATATGCGATCCGTTATATATCTAATAATATAAGATGCGTGGCGCCACCTAGCGGACTGCACCTCAACTGCAAGGGTATATAAACTTCGGCTCTGCCCCAAGTTATCTTTCCTTTCTTGTTATACCCTTGTTTCTACGCAAACTAGTCTCTCAGTTCTAAAGCTATCGAGTTAAAACTTTGCACACACCCTTCTTTCCTTTGCAGACAGTATATAAGTCGAAACTATATCCTATATATATCGGTCGACTATATCCTAAAGCTGCCATATAACTGATTGATCAGAAATGCCATAACTTCGTTGATTTTAAAGTTAGAAGGATGGGATTTTCAATGGATGCCTCTTTGGGCAAAATAATTCGATATGCCAAATTTCATAAGGATCGACCGACTATATACGATCCGTTATATATCTAATAATATAAGATGCGTGGCGCCACCTAGCGGACTGCACCTCAACTGCAAGGGTATATAAACTTCGGCTCTGCCCGAAGTTAACTTTCCTTTCTTGTTATACCCTTGCAGAGGATATTATAATTTTGGTCAAAAGTGTGGAACGCAGTGAAGGAGACATCTCCGACCCAATAAAGTATATATCTTCTTAATCAGGATCACCTCCTGAGTCGATACAAGCATGTCCGTCTGTCCGTCTGTCTGTTTCTACTCAAACTAGTCTCTCAGTTCTAAAGCTATCGAGTTAAAACTTTGCACACACCCTTCTTTCCTTTGCAGGCAGTATATAAGTCGGAACGGCCGGGATCGGTCGACTATATCCTAAAGCTGCCATATAACTGATTGATCGTAAATGCCATAAGTTCGTTGATTTTAAAGTTAGAAGGATGGGATTTTCAATGGATGCCTCTTTGGGCAAAATAATTCGATATGCCAAATTTCATAAGGATCGACCGACTATATACGATCCGTTATATATCTAATAATATAAGATGCGTGGCGCCACCTAGCGGACTGCACCTCAACTGCAAGGGTATATAAACTTCGGCTCTGCCCGAAGTTAACTTTCCTTTCTTGTTATACCCTTGCAGAGGATATTATAATTTTGGTCAAAAGTGTGCAACGCAGTGAATAAGACATCTCCGACCCTATAAAGTATATATATTCTTGATCAGGATCACCTCCTCAGTCGATATAACCATGTCCGTCTGTCCGTCTGTCTGTTTCTACGCAAACTAGTCACTCAGTTCTAAAGCTATCGAGTTAAAACTTTGCACACACCCTTCTTTCCTTTGCAGGCAGTATATAAGTCGGAACGGCCGGGATCGGTCGACTATATCCTAAAGCTGCCATATAACTGATTGATCGGAAATGCAGGGATCAGTCGACTATATCCTAAAGCTGCCATATAACTGATTGATCGGAAATGCCATAACTTCGTTGATTTTAAAGTTAGAAGGATGGGATTTTCAATGGATGCCTCTTTGGGCAAAATAATTTGATATGCCAAATTTCATAAGGATCGACCGACCATATACGATCCGTTATATATCTAATAATATAAGATGCGTGGCGCCACCTAGGGGACGACATCTCAACTGCAAGGGTATATAAACTTCGGCTCTACCCGAAGTTTGCTTTCCATTCTTGTTTTACCCTTGCAGAGGATATTATAATTTTGGTCAAAAGTGTGGAACGCAGTGAAGGAGACATCTCCGATCCAATAAAGTATATATATTCTTGATCAGGATCACCTCCTGAGTCGATATAACCATGTCCGTCTGTCCGTCTGACTGTTTGTCCGTCTGTCTGTTTCTACGCAAACTAGTCTCTCAGTTTTAAAGCTATCGAGTTGACACTTTGCACACAGCCTTCTTGCCTTTGCAGGCAGTATATAAGTCGGAACGGCCGGAATCGGTCGACTATATCCTAAAGCTGCCATATAACTGATTGATCGGAGATGCCATAACTTCGTTGATTTTAAAGTTAGAAGGATGGGATTTTCAATGGATGCCTCTTTGGGCAAAATAATTCGATATGCCAAATTTCATAAGGATCGACCGACCATATACGATCCGTTATATATCTAATAATATAAGATGCGTGGCGCCACCTAGGGGACTGCACCTCAACTGCAAGGGTATATAAACTTCGCGTCTCCCCGAAGTTAACTTTCCTTTCTTGTTATACCCTTGCAGAGGGTATTATAATTTTGGTCAAAAGTGTGGAACGCAGTGAGGGAGACATCTCCGACCCAATAAAGTATATATCTTCTGAATCAGGATCACCTCCTGAGTCGATATAAGCATGTCCGTCTGACCGTCTGTCCGTCCGTCTGTTTCTACGCAAACTTGTCTCTCAGTTTTAAAGCTATCGAGTTGAAACTTTGCACCCACCCTTCTTTCCTTTGCAGGCAGTATATAAGTCGGAACGGCCGGGATCGGTCGACTATATCCTAAAGCTGCCATATAACTGATTGATCGGAAATGCAGGGATCAGTCGACTATATCCTAAAGCTGCCATATAACTAATTGATCAGAAATGCCATAACTTCGTTGATTTTAAAGTTAGAAGGATGGGATTTTCAATGGATGCCTCTTTGGGCAAAATAATTCGATATGCCAAATTTCATAAGGATCGACCGACTATATACGATCCGTTATATATCTAATAATATAAGATGCGTGGCGCCACCTAGGGGACTGCACCTCAACTGCAAGGGTATATAAACTTCGGCTCTGCCCGAAGTTAACTTTCCTTTCTTGTTATACCCTTGCAGAGGGTATTATAATTTTGGTCAAAAGTGTGCAACGCAGTGAAGGAGACATCTCCGACCCTATAAAGTATATATATTCTTGATCAGGATCACCTCCTCAGTCGATATAACCATGTCCGTCTGTCCGTCTGACCGTCTGTCTGTTTCTACGCAAACAAGTCTCTTAGTTTTAAAGCTATCGAGTTGAAACTTTGCACACACCCTTCTTTATTTTGCAGGCCTTCTTTTGTTTTTTTTTTGATATATAAGTCGGAACGGCCGGGATCGGTCGACTATATCCTAAAGCTGCCATATAACTGATTGATCGGAAATGCAGGGATCAGTCGACTATATCCTAAAGCTGCCATATAACTGATTGATCGGAAATGCCATAACTTCGTTGATTTTAAAGTTAGAAGGATGGGATTTTCAATGGATGCATCTTTGGGCAAAATAATTTGATATGCCAAATTTCATAAGGATCGACCGACAATATACGATCCGTTATATATCTAATAATATAAGATGCGTGGCGCCACCTAGCGGACTGCACCTCAACTGCAAGGGTATATAAGCTTAGGCTCTGCCCGAAGTTAGCTTTCCTTTCTTGTTATACCCTTGCAGAGGGTATTATAATTTTGGTCAAAAGTGTGGAACGCAGTGAAGGAGACATCTCCGACCCAATAAAGTATATATATTCTTGATCAGGATCACCTCCTGAGTCGATATAACCATGTCCGTCTGTCCGTCTGACTGTTTGTCCGTCTGTCTGTTTCTACGCAAACTAGTCTCTCAGTTCTAAAGCTATGGAGTTAAAACTTTGCACAAACCCTTCTTTCCTTTGCAGGCAGTATATAAGTCGGAACGGCCGGGATCGGTCGACTATATCCTAAAGCTGCCATATAACTGATTGATCGGAAATGCCATAAGTTCGTTGATTTTAAAGTTAGAAGGATGGGATTTTCAATGGATGCCTCTTTGGGCAAAATAATTCGATATGCCAAATTTCATAAGGATCGGCCGACTATATACGATCCGTTATATATCTAATAATATAAGATGCGTGGCGTCACCTAGCGGACTGCACCTCAACTGCAAGGGTATATAAGCTTCGGCTCTGCCCGAAGTTAGCTTTCCTTTCTTGTTATACCCTTGCAGAGGGTATTATAATTTTGGTCAAAAGTGTGCAACGCAGTGAAGGAGACATCTCCGACCCTATAAAGTATATATATTCTTGATCAGGATCACCTCCTCAGTCGATATAACCATGTCCGTCTGTCCGTCTGACCGTCTGTCTGTTTCTACGCAAACTAGTCTCTTAGTTTTAAAGCTATCGAGTTGAAACTTTGCACACACCCTTCTTTATTTTGCAGGCCTTCTTTTATTTTTTTTCGATACATAAGTCGGAACGGCCGGGGTCCATCGACTATATCCTAAAGATGTCATATAACTGATTGATCGGAAATGCCATAAGTTCGTTGATTTTAAAGTTAGAAGGATGGGATTTTCAATGGATGCCTCTTTGGGCAAAATAATTCGATATGCCAAATTTCATAAGGATCGACCGACTATATACGATCCGTTACATATCTAATAATATAAGATGCGTGGCGCCACCTAGCGGACTGCTCCTCAACTGCAAGGGTATATAAACTTCGGCTCTGCCCGAAGTTAACTTTCCTTTCTTGTTATACCCTTGCAGAGGGTATAACCTTTGCAGGCAGTATATAAGTCGGAACGGCAGGGATCGGTCGACTATATCCTAAAGCTGCCATATAACTGATTGATCGGAAATGCCATAACTTCGTTGATTTTAAAGTTAGATGGATGGGATTTTCAATGGATGCCTCTTTGGGCAAAATAATTTGATATGCCAAATTTCATAAGGATCGACCGACTATATACGATCCGTTATAAATCTAATAATATAAGATGCGTGGCGCCACCTAGCGGACTGCACCTCAACTGCAAGGGTATATAAGCTTCGGCTCTGCCCGAAGTTAGCTTTCCTTTCTTGTTATACCCTTGCAGAGGGTATAACCTTTGCAGGCAGTATATAAGTCGGAACGGCAGGGATCGGTCGACTATATCCTAAAGCTGCCATATAACTGATTGATCGGAAATGCCATAACTTCGTTGATTTTAAAGTTAGATGGATGGGATTTTCAATGGATGCCTCTTTGGGCAAAATAATTTGATATGCCAAATTTCATAAGGATCGACCGACTATATACGATCCGTTATATATCTAATAATATAAGATGCGTGGCGCCACCTAGCGGACTGCACCTCAACTGCAAGGGTATATAAGCTTCGGCTCTGCCCGAAGTTAGCTCTCCTTTCTTGTTATACCCTTGCAGAGGGTATTATAATTTTGGTCAAAAGTGTGGAACGCAGTGAAGGAGACATCTCCGACCCAATAAAGTATATATCTTCTTAATCAGGATCACCTCCTGAGTCGATACAAGCATGTCCGTCTGTCCGTCTGTCTGTTTCTACGCAAACTAGTCTCTCAGTTTTAAAGCTATCGAGTTGAATCTTTGCACACACCCTTCTTTCCTTTGCAGGCAGTATATAAGTCGGAACGGCCGGGATCGGTCGACTATATCCTAAAGGTGCCATATAACTGATTGATCGGAAATGCCATAACTTCTTTGATTTTAAAGTTAGAAGGATGGGATTTTCAATGGATGCCTCTTTGGGCAAAATAATTTGATATGCCAAATTTCATAAGGATCGAGCGACTATATACGATCCGTTATAAATCTAATAATATAAGATGCGTGGCGCCACCTAGCGGACTGCACCTCAACTGCAAGGGTATATAAGCTTCGGCTCTGCCCGAAGTTAGCTTTCCTTTCTTGTTATACCCTTGCAGAGGGTATTATAATTTTGTTCAAAAGTGTGCAACGCAGTGAAGGAGACATCTCCGACCCAATAAAGTATATATATTCTTGATCAGGATCACCTCCTGAGTCGATATAACCATGTCCGTCTGTCCGTCTGTCTGTTTGTACGCAAACTAGTCGCTCAGTTCTAAAGCTATCGAGTTAAAACTTTGCACACACCCTTCTTTCCTTTGCAGGCAGTATATAAGTCGGAACGGCCGGGATCGGTCGACTATCTTCTAAAGCTGCCATATAACTGATTGATCGGAAATGCCATAACTTCGTTGATTTTAAAGTTAGAAGGATGAAATTTTCAATGGATGCCTCTTTGGGCAAAATAATTCGATATGCCAAATTTCATAAGGATCGACCGACTATATACGATCCGTTATAAATCTAATAATATAAGATGCGTGGCGCCACCTAGCGGACTGCACCTCAACTGCAAGGGTATATAAACTTCGGCTCTGCCCGAAGTTAACTTTCCTTTCTTGTTATACCCTTGCAGAGTATATTATAATTTTGGTCAAAAGTGTGGAACGCAGTGAAGGAGACATCTCCGACCCAATAAAGTATATATCCTCTTCTATACTGATTAAGATCAGGATCACCTCCTGAGTCGATACAAGCATGTCCGTCTGTCCGTCTGTCTGTTTCTACGCAATCTAGTCTCTCAGTTTTAAAGCTATCGAGTTGATACTTTGCACACAGCCTTCTTTCCTTTGCAGGCAGTATATAAGTCGGAACGGCCGGGATCGATCGACTATATCCTAAAGCTGTCATATAACTGATTGATCGGAAATGCCATAACTTCGTTGTTTTTAAAGTTAGAAGGATGGGATTTTCAATAGGATTTTCAATGGATGCTTCTTTGGTCAAAATAATTCGATGTGCCAAATTTCATAAGGATCGACCGTCTATATACGATCCGTTATATATCTAATAATATAAGATGCGTGGCGCCACCTAGCGAACTGCACCTCAACATATAAACTTCGGCTCTGCCCCAAGTTAACTTTCCTTTCTTGTTATACCCTTGCAGAGGATATTATAATTTTGGTCAAAAGTGTGGAACGCAGTGAAGGAGACATCTCCGACCCAATAAAGTATATATCTTCTTGATCAGGATCACCTCCTGAGTCGATATAACAATGTCCGTCTGTTCGTCTGACCGTCTGTTCGTCTGTCTGTTTCTATGCAAACTAGTCTCTCAGTTCTAAAGCTATCGAGTTAAAACTTTGCACACACCCTTCTTTCCTTTACATGCAGTATATAAGTCGGAACGGCCGGGATCGTTCCACTATATCCTAAAGCTGCCATATAACTGATTGATCGGAAATGCCATAACTTCGTTGTTTTTAAAGTTAGAAGGATGGGATTTTCAATGGATGCCTCTTTGGGCAAAATAATTCGATGTGCCAAATTTCATAAGGATCGACCGTCTATATGCGATCCGTTATATATCTAATAATATAAGATGCGTGGCGCCACCTAGCGGACTGCACCTCAACTGCAAGGGTATATAAACTTCGGCTCTGCCCCAAGTTATCTTTCCTTTCTTGTTATACCCTTGTTTCTACGCAAACTAGTCTCTCAGTTCTAAAGCTATCGAGTTAAAACTTTGCACACACCCTTCTTTCCTTTGCAGACAGTATATAAGTCGAAACTATATCCTATATATATCGGTCGACTATATCCTAAAGCTGCCATATAACTGATTGATCAGAAATGCCATAACTTCGTTGATTTTAAAGTTAGAAGGATGGGATTTTCAATGGATGCCTCTTTGGGCAAAATAATTCGATATGCCAAATTTCATAAGGATCGACCGACTATATACGATCCGTTATATATCTAATAATATAAGATGCGTGGCGCCACCTAGCGGACTGCACCTCAACTGCAAGGGTATATAAACTTCGGCTCTGCCCGAAGTTAACTTTCCTTTCTTGTTATACCCTTGCAGAGGATATTATAATTTTGGTCAAAAGTGTGGAACGCAGTGAAGGAGACATCTCCGACCCAATAAAGTATATATCTTCTTAATCAGGATCACCTCCTGAGTCGATACAAGCATGTCCGTCTGTCCGTCTGTCTGTTTCTACTCAAACTAGTCTCTCAGTTCTAAAGCTATCGAGTTAAAACTTTGCACACACCCTTCTTTCCTTTGCAGGCAGTATATAAGTCGGAACGGCCGGGATCGGTCGACTATATCCTAAAGCTGCCATATAACTGATTGATCGTAAATGCCATAAGTTCGTTGATTTTAAAGTTAGAAGGATGGGATTTTCAATGGATGCCTCTTTGGGCAAAATAATTCGATATGCCAAATTTCATAAGGATCGACCGACTATATACGATCCGTTATATATCTAATAATATAAGATGCGTGGCGCCACCTAGCGGACTGCACCTCAACTGCAAGGGTATATAAACTTCGGCTCTGCCCGAAGTTAACTTTCCTTTCTTGTTATACCCTTGCAGAGGATATTATAATTTTGGTCAAAAGTGTGCAACGCAGTGAATAAGACATCTCCGACCCTATAAAGTATATATATTCTTGATCAGGATCACCTCCTCAGTCGATATAACCATGTCCGTCTGTCCGTCTGTCTGTTTCTACGCAAACTAGTCACTCAGTTCTAAAGCTATCGAGTTAAAACTTTGCACACACCCTTCTTTCCTTTGCAGGCAGTATATAAGTCGGAACGGCCGGGATCGGTCGACTATATCCTAAAGCTGCCATATAACTGATTGATCGGAAATGCAGGGATCAGTCGACTATATCCTAAAGCTGCCATATAACTGATTGATCGGAAATGCCATAACTTCGTTGATTTTAAAGTTAGAAGGATGGGATTTTCAATGGATGCCTCTTTGGGCAAAATAATTTGATATGCCAAATTTCATAAGGATCGACCGTCCATATACGATCCGTTATATATCTAATAATATAAGATGCGTGGCGCCACCTAGGGGACTGCATCTCAACTGCAAGGGTATATAAACTTCGGCTCTACCCGAAGTTTGCTTTCCATTCTTGTTTTACCCTTGCAGAGGATATTATAATTTTGGTCAAAAGTGTGGAACGCAGTGAAGGAGACATCTCCGATCCAATAAAGTATATATATTCTTGATCAGGATCACCTCCTGAGTCGATATAACCATGTCCGTCTGTCCGTCTGACTGTTTGTCCGTCTGTCTGTTTCTACGCAAACTAGTCTCTCAGTTTTAAAGCTATCGAGTTGACACTTTGCACACAGCCTTCTTGCCTTTGCAGGCAGTATATAAGTTGGAACGGCCGGAATCGGTCGACTATATCCTAAAGCTGCCATATAACTGATTGATCGGAGATGCCATAACTTCGTTGATTTTAAAGTTAGAAGGATGGGATTTTCAATGGATGCCTCTTTGGGCAAAATAATTCGATATGCCAAATTTCATAAGGATCGACCGACCATATACGATCCGTTATATATCTAATAATATAAGATGCGTGGCGCCACCTAGGGGACTGCACCTCAACTGCAAGGGTATATAAACTTCGGCTCTGCCCGAAGTTAACTTTCCTTTCTTGTTATACCCTTGCAGAGGGTATTATAATTTTGGTCAAAAGTGTGGAACGCAGTGAGGGAGACATCTCCGACCCAATAAAGTATATATCTTCTGAATCAGGATCACCTCCTGAGTCGATATAAGCATGTCCGTCTGACCGTCTGTCCGTCCGTCTGTTTCTACGCAAACTTGTCTCTCAGTTTTAAAGCTATCGAGTTGAAACTTTGCACACACCCTTCTTTCCTTTGCAGGCAGTATATAAGTCGGAACGGCCGGGATCGGTCGACTATATCCTAAAGCTGCCATATAACTGATTGATCGGAAATGCAGGGATCAGTCGACTATATCCTAAAGCTGCCATATAACTAATTGATCAGAAATGCCATAACTTCGTTGATTTTAAAGTTAGAAGGATGGGATTTTCAATGGATGCCTCTTTGGGCAAAATAATTCGATATGCCAAATTTCATAAGGATCGACCGACTATATACGATCCGTTATATATCTAATAATATAAGATGCGTGGCGCCACCTAGCGGACTGCACCTCAACTGCAAGGGTATATAAGCTTAGGCTCTGCCCGAAGTTAGCTTTCCTTTCTTGTTATACCCTTGCAGAGGGTATTATAATTTTGGTCAAAAGTGTGGAACGCAGTGAAGGAGACATCTCCGACCCAATAAAGTATATATATTCTTGATCAGGATCACCTCCAGAGTCGATATAACCATGTCCGTCTGTCTGTTTCTACGCAAACTAGTCTCTCAGTTCTAAAGCTATGGAGTTAAAACTTTGCACAAACCCTTCTTTCCTTTGCAGGCAGTATATAAGTCGGAACGGCCGGGATCGGTCGACTATATCCTGAAGCTGCCATATAACTGATTGATCGGAAATGCCATAAGTTCGTTGATTTTTAAGTTAGAAGGATGGGATTTAAAATGGATGCCTCTTTGGGCAAAATAATTCGATATGCCAAATTTCATAAGGATCGACCGACCATATACGATCCGTTATATATCTAATAATATAAGAGGCGTGGCGTCACCTAGCGGACTGCACCTCAACTGCAAGGGTATATAAGCTTCGGCTCTGCCCGAAGTTAGCTTTCCTTTCTTGTTATACCCTTGCAGAGGGTATTATAATTTTGGTCAAAAGTGTGCAACGCAGTGAAGGAGACATCTCCGACCCTATAAAGTATATATATTCTTGATCAGGATCACCTAATGAGTCGATATAACCATGTCCGTCTGTCCGTCTGACTGTTTGTCCGTCTGTCTGTTTCTACGCTGTTTCTAGTCGCTAACTAGTCTCTCAGTTTTAAAGCTATCGAGTTGACACTTTGCACACAGCCTTCTTGCCTTTGCAGGCAGTATATAAGTCGGAACGGCCGGAATCGGTCGACTATATCCTAAAGCTGCCATATAACTGATTGATCGGAGATGCCATAACTTCGTTGATTTTAAAGTTAGAAGGATGGGATTTTCAATGGATGCCTCTTTGGGCAAAATAATTCGATATGCCAAATTTCATAAGGATCGACCGACCATATACGATCCGTTATATATCTAATAATATAAGATGCGTGGCGCCACCTAGGGGACTGCACCTCAACTGCAAGGGTATATAAACTTCGGCTCTGCCCGAAGTTAACTTTCCTTTCTTGTTATACCCTTGCAGAGGGTATTATAATTTTGGTCAAAAGTGTGGAACGCAGTGAGGGAGACATCTCCGACCCAATAAAGTATATATCTTCTGAATCAGGATCACCTCCTGAGTCGATATAAGCATGTCCGTCTGACCGTCTGTCCGTCCGTCTGTTTCTACGCAAACTTGTCTCTCAGTTTTAAAGCTAACGAGTTGAAACTTTGCACACACCCTTCTTTCCTTTGCAGGCAGTATATAAGTCGGAACGGCCGGGATCGGTCGACTATATCCTAAAGCTGCCATATAACTGATTGATCGGAAATGCAGGGATCAGTCGACTATATCCTAAAGCTGCCATATAACTGATTGATCGGAAATGCCATAACTTCGTTGATTTTAAAGTTAGAAGGATGGGATTTTCAATGGATGCCTCTTTGGGCAAAATAATTCGATATGCCAAATTTCATAAGGATCGACCGACCATATACGATCCGTTATATATCTAATAATATAAGATGCGTGGCGCCACCTAGGGGACTGCACCTCAACTGCAAGGGTATATAAACTTCGGCTCTGCCCGAAGTTAACTTTCCTTTCTTGTTATACCCTTGCAGAGGGTATTATAATTTTGGTCAAAAGTGTGGAACGCAGTGAGGGAGACATCTCCGACCCAATAAAGTATATATATTCTTGATCAGGATCACCTCCTCAGTCGATATAACCATGTCCGTCTGTCCGTCTGACCGTCTGTCTGTTTCTACGCAAACTAGTCTCTTAGTTTTAAAGCTATCGAGTTGAAACTTTGCACACACCCTTCTTTATTTTGCAGGCCTTCTTTTATTTTTTTTCGATATATAAGTCGGAACGGCCGGGATCGATCGACTATATCCTAAAGATGTCATATAACTGATTGATCGGAAATGCCATAAGTTCGTTGATTTTAAAGTTAGAAGGATGGGATTTTCAATGGATGCCTCTTTGGGCAAAATAATTCGATATGCCAAATTTCATAAGGATCGACCGACTATATACGATCCGTTATATATCTAATAATATAAGATGCGTGGCGTCACCTAGCGAACTGCACCTCAACTGCAAGGGTATATAAGCTTCGGCTCTGCCCGAAGTTAGCTTTCCTTTCTTGTTATACCCTTGCAGAGGGTATTATAATTTTGGTCAAAAGTGTGCAACGCAGTGAAGGAGACATCTCCGACCCTATAAAGTATATATATTCTTGATCAGGATCACCTCCTCAGTCGATATAACCATGTCCGTCTGTCCGTCTGACCGTCTGTCTGTTTCTACGCAAACTAGTCTCTTAGTTTTAAAGCTATCGAGTTGCAACTTTGCACACACCCTTCTTTATTTTGCAGGCCTTCTTTTATTTTTTTTCGATATATAAGTCGGAACGGCCGGGATCGATCGACTATATCCTAAAGATGTCATATAACTGATTGATCGGAAATGCCATAAGTTCGTTGATTTTAAAGTTAGAAGGATGGGATTTTCAATGGATGCCTCTTTGGGCAAAATAATTCGATATGCCAAATTTCATAAGGATCGACCGACTTTATACGATCCGTTACATATCTAATAATATAAGATGCGTGGCGCCACCTAGCGGACTGCTCCTCAACTGCAAGGGTATATAAACTTCGGCTCTGCCCGAAGTTAGCTTTCCTTTCTTGTTATACCCTTGCAGAGGGTATTACCTTTGCAGGCAGTATATAAGTCGGAACGGCAGGGATCGGTCGACTATATCCTAAAGCTGCCATATAACTGATTGATCGGAAATGCCATAACTTCGTTGATTTTAAAGTTAGAAGGATGGGATTTTCAATGGATGCCTCTTTGGGCAAAATAATTTGATATGCCAAGTTTCATAAGGATCGACCGACTATATACGATCCGTTATAAATCTAATAATATAAGATGCGTGGCGCCACCTAGCGGACTGCACCTCAACTGCAAGGGTATATAAGCTTCGGCTCTGCCCGAAGTTAACTTTCCTTTCTTGTTATACCCTTGCAGAGGATATTATAATTTTGGTCAAAAGTGTGGAACGCTGTGAAGGAGACATCTCCGACCCAATAAAGTATATATCTTCTTAATCAGGATCACCTCCTGAGTCGATACAAGCATGTCCGTCTGTCCGTCTGTCTGTTTCTACGCAAACTAGTCTCTCAGTTTTAAAGCTATCGAGTTGAATCTTTGCACACACCCTTCTTTCCTTTGCAGGCAGTATATAAGTCGGAACGGCCGGGATCGGTCGACTATATCCTAAAGCTGCCATATAACTGATTGATCGGAAATGCCATAACTTCGTTGATTTTAAAGTTAGAAGGATGGGATTTTCAATGGGATTTTCAATGGATGCCTCTTTGGGCAAATTAATTTGATATGCCAAATTTCATAAGGATCGACCGACTATATACGATCCGTTATATATCTAATAATATAAGATGCGTGGCGCCACCTAGCGGACTGCACCTCAACTGCAAGGGTATATAAGCTTCGGCTCTGCCCGAAGTTAGCTTTCCTTTCTTGTTATACCCTTGCAGAGGGTATTACCTTTGCAGGCAGTATATAAGTCGGAACGGCAGGGATCGGTCGACTATATCCTAAAGCTGCCATATAACTGATTGATCGGAAATGCCATAACTTCGTTGATTTTAAAGTTAGAAGGATGGGATTTTCAATGGATGCCTCTTTGGGCAAAATAATTTGATATGCCAAATTTCATAAGGATCGACCGACTATATACGATCCGTTATAAATCTAATAATATAAGATGCGTGGCGCCACCTAGCGGACTGCACCTCAACTGCAAGGGTATATAAGCTTCGGCTCTGCCCGAAGTTAGCTTTCCTTTCTTGTTATACCCTTGCAGAGGGTATTATAATTTTGTTCAAAAGTGTGCAACGCAGTGAAGGAGACATCTCCGACCCAATAAAGTATATATATTCTTGATCAGGATCACCTCCTGAGTCGATATAACCATGTCCGTCTGTCCGTCTGTCTGTTTGTACGCAAACTAGTCGCTCAGTTCTAAAGCTATCGAGTTAAAACTTTGCACACACCCTTCTTTCCTTTGCAGGCAGTATATAAGTCGGAACGGCCGGGATCGGTCGACTATCTCCTAAAGCTGCCATATAACTGATTGATCGGAAATGCCATAACTTCGTTGATTTTAAAGTAAGAAGGATGAAATTTTCAATGGATGCCTCTTTGGGCAAAATAATTCGATATGCCAAATTTCATAAGGATCGACCGACTATATACGATCCGTTATAAATCTAATAATATAAGATGCGTGGCGCCACCTAGCGGACTGCACCTCAACTGCAAGGGTATATAAACTTCGGCTCTGCCCGAAGTTAACTTTCCTTTCTTGTTATACCCTTGCAGAGGATATTATAATTTTGGTCAAAAGTGTGGAACGCAGTGAAGGAGACATCTCTGACCCAATAAAGTATATATTTTCATGATCAGGATCACCTCCTGAGTCGATATAACAATGTCCGTCTGTTCGTCTGACCGTCTGTTCGTCTGTCTGTTTCTATGCAAACTAGTCTCTCAGTTCTAAAGCTATCGAGTTAAAACTTTGCACACACCCTTCTTTCCTTTACATACAGTATATAAGTCGGAACGGCCGGGATCGTTCGACTATATCGTAAAGCTGCCATATAACTGATTGATCGGAAATGCCATAACTTCGTTGTTTTTAAAGTTAGAAGGATGGGATTTTCAATGGATGCCTCTTTGGGCAAAATAATTCGATGTGCCAAATTTCATAAGGATCGACAGTCTATATGCGATCCGTTATATATCTAATAATATAAGATGCGTGGCGCCACCTAGCGGACTGCACCTCAACTGCAAGGGTATATAAACTTCGGCTCTGCCCCAAGTTATCTTTCCTTTCTTGTTATACCCTTGTTTCTACGCAAACTAGTCTCTCAGTTCTAAAGCTATCGAGTTAAAACTTTGCACACACCCTTCTTTCCTTTGCAGACAGTATATAAGTCGAAACTATATCCTATATATATCGGTCGACTATATCCTTAAGCTGCCATATAACTGATTGATCAGAAATGCCATAACTTCGTTGATTTTAAAGTTAGAAGGATGGGATTTTCAATGGATGCCTCTTTGGGCAAAATAATTCGATATGCCAAATTTCATAAGGATCGACCGACTATATACGATCCGTTATATATCTAATAATATAAGATGCGTGGCGTCACCTAGCGGACTGCACCTCAACTGCAAGGGTATATAAGCTTCAGCTCTGCCCGAAGTTAGCATTCCTTTCTTGTTATACCCTTGCAGAGGGTATTATAATTTTGGTCAAAAGTGTGCAACGCAGTGAATAAGACATCTCCGAACCTATAAAGTATATATATTCTTGATCAGGATCACCTCCTCAGTCGATATAATCATGTCCGTCTGTCTGTTTCTAGGCAAACTAGTCTCTCGGTTCTAAAGCTATCGAGTTAAAACTTTGCACACACCCTTCTTTCCTTTGCAGGCAGTATATAAGTCGGAACGGCCGGGATCGGTCGACTATATCCTAAAGCTGCCATATAACTGATTGATCGGAAATGCAGGGATCAGTCGACTATATCCTAAAGCTGCCATATAACTGATTGATCGAAAATGCCATAACTTCGTTGATTTTAAAGTTAGAAGGATGGGATTTTCAATGGATGCCTCTTTGGGCAAAATAATTTGATATGCCAAATTTCATAAGGATCGACCGACCATATACGATCCGTTATATATCTAATAATATAAGATGCGTGGCGCCACCTAGGGGACTGCACCTCAACTGCAAGGGTATATAAACTTCGGCTCTACCCGAAGTTTGCTTTCCATTCTTGTTTTACCCTTGCAGAGGATATTATAATTTTGGTCAAAAGTGTGGAACGCAGTGAAGGAGACATCTCCGACCCAATAAAGTATACATATTCTTGATCAGGATCACCTCCTGAGTCGATATAACCATGTCCGTCTGTCCGTCTGACTGTTTGTCCGTCTGTCTGTTTCTACGCAAACTAGTCTCTCAGTTTTAAAGCTATCGAGTTGACACTTTGCACACAGCCTTCTTGCCTTTGCAGGCAGTCGGTCGGCCGGAATCGGTCGACTATATCCTAAAGCTGTCATATAACTGATTGATCGGAAATGCCATAACTTCGTTGATTTTAAAGTTAGAAGGATGGGATTTTCAATGGATGCCTCTTTGGGCAAAATAATTCGATATGCCAAATTTCATAAGGATCGACCGACCATATACGATCCGTTATATATCTAATAATATAAGATGCGTGGCGCCACCTAGGGGACTGCACCTCAACTGCAAGGGTATATAAACTTCGGCTCTGCCCGAAGTTAACTTTCCTTTCTTGTTATACCCTTGCAGAGGGTATTATAATTTTGGTCAAAAGTGTGGAACGCAGTGAGGGAGACATCTCCGACCCAATAAAGTATATATCATCTGAATCAGGATCACCTCCTGAGTCGATATAAGCATGTCCGTCTGACCGTCTGTCCGTCCGTCTGTTTCTACGCAAACTTGTCTCTCAGTTTTAAAGCTATCGAGTTGAAACTTTGCACACACCCTTCTTTCCTTTGCAGGCAGTATATAAGTCGGAACGGCCGGGATCGGTCGACTATATCCTAAAGCTGCCATATAACTGATGGATCGGAAATGCCATAAGTTCGTTGATTTTAAAGTTAGAAGGATGGGATTTTCAATGGATGCCTCTTTGGGCAAAATAATTCGATATGCCAAATTTCATAAGGATCGACCGACTATATACGATCCGTTATATATCTAATAATATAAGATGCGTGGCGTCACCTAGCGGACTGCACCTCAACTGCAAGGGTATATAAGCTTCGGCTCTGCCCGAAGTTAGCTTTCCTTTCTTGTTATACCCTTGCAGAGGGTATTATAATTTTGGTCAAAAGTGTGCAACGCAGTGAAGGAGACATCTCCGACCCTATAAAGTATATATATTCTTGATCAGGATCACCTCCTCAGTCGATATAACCATGTCCGTCTGTCCGTCTGACCGTCTGTCTGTTTCTACGCAAACTAGTCTCTTAGTTTTAAAGCTATCGAGTTGAAACTTTGCACACACCCTTCTTTATTTTGCAGGCCTTCTTTTATTTTTTTTCGATATATAAGTCGGAACGGCCGGGATCGATCGACTATATCCTAAAGATGTCATATAACTGATTGATCGGAAATGCCATAAGTTCGTTGATTTTAAAGTTAGAAGGATGGGATTTTCAATGGATGCCTCTTTGGGCAAAATAATTCGATATGCCAAATTTCATAAGGATCGACCGACTATATACGATCCGTTACATATCTAATAATATAAGATGCGTGGCGCCACCTAGCGGACTGCTCCTCAACTGCAAGGGTATATAAACTTCGGCTCTGCCCGAAGTTAACTTTCCTTTCTTGTTATACCCTTGCAGAGGATATTATAATTTTGGTCAAAAGTGTGGAACGCAGTGAAGGAGACATCTCCGACCCAATAAAGTATATATCTTCTTAATCAGGATCACCTCCTGAGTCGATACAAGCATGTCCGTCTGTCTGTTTCTACGCAAACTAGTCTCTCAGTTTTAAAGCTATCGAGTTGAATCTTTGCACACACCCTTCTTTCCTTTGCAGGCAGTATATAAGTCGGAACGGCCGGGATCGGTCGACTATATCCTAAAGCTGCCATATAACTGATTGATCGGAAATGCCATAACTTCGTTGATTTTAAAGTTAGAAGGATGGGATTTTCAATGGGATTTTCAATGGATGCCTCTTTGGGCAAAATAATTCGATGTGCCAAATTTCATAAGGATCGACCGTCTATATACGATCCGTTACATATCTAATAATATAAGATGCGTGGCGCCACCTAGCGGACTGCTCCTCAACTGCAAGGGTATATAAACTTCGGCTCTGCCCGAAGTTAACTTTCCTTTCTTGTTATACCCTTGCAGAGGATATTATAATTTTGGTCAAAAGTGTGGAACGCAGTGAAGGAGACATCTCCGACCCAATAAAGTATATATCTTCTTAATCAGGATCACCTCCTGAGTCGATACAAGCATGTCCGTCTGTCTGTTTCTACGCAAACTAGTCTCTCAGTTTTAAAGCTATCGAGTTGAATCTTTGCACACACCCTTCTTTCCTTTGCAGGCAGTATATAAGTCGGAACGGCCGGGATCGGTCGACTATATCCTAAAGCTGCCATATAACTGATTGATCGGAAATGCCATAACTTCGTTGATTTTAAAGTTAGAAGGATGGGATTTTCAATGGGATTTTCAATGGATGCCTCTTTGGGCAAAATAATTTGATATGCCAAATTTCATAAGGATCGACCGACTATATACGATTATATATCTAATATTATATATCCGTTATTTATCTAATAATTATATATCCGTTATATAGATATTATCCGTTATATATATTATATAGATTATATATCCGTTATATATCTAATAATATAAGATGCGTGGCGCCACCTAGCGGACTGCACCTCAACTGCAAGGGTATATGAGCTTCGGCTCTGCCCGAAGTTAGCTTTCCTTTCTTGTTATACCCTTGCAGAGGGTATAACCTTTGCAGGCAGTATATAAGTCGGAACGGCAGGGATCGGTCGACTATATCCTAAAGCTGCCATATAACTGATTGATCGGAAATGCCATAACTTCGTTGATTTTAAAGTTAGAAGGATGGGATTTTCAATGGATGCCTCTTTGGGCAAAATAATTCGATATGCCAAATTTCATAAGGATCGACCGACTATATACGATCCGTTATAAATCTAATAATATAAGATGCGTGGCGCCACCTAGCGGACTGCACCTCAACTGCAAGGGTATATAAGCTTCGGCTCTGCCCGAAGTTAGCTTTCCTTTCTTGTTATACCCTTGCAGAGGGTATTATAATTTTGTTCAAAAGTGTGCAACGCAGTGAAGGAGACATCTCCGACCCAATAAAGTATATATCCTCTTCTATACTGATTAAGATCAGGATCACCTCCTGAGTCGATACAAGCATGTCCGTCTGTCCGTCTGTCTGTTTCTACGCAAACTAGTCTCTCAGTTTTAAAGCTATCGAGTTGAAACTTTGCACACAGCCTTCTTTCCATTGCAGGCAGTATATAAGTCGGAACGGCCGGGATCGATCGACTATATCCTAAAGCTGTCATATAACTGATTGATCGGAAATGCCATAACTTCGTTGTTTTTAAAGTTAGAAGGATGGGATTTTCAATGGGATTTTCAATGGATGCCTCTTTGGGCAAAATAATTCGATGTGCCAAATTTCATAAGGATCGACCGTCTATATACGATCCGTTATATATCTAATAATATAAGATGCGTGGCGCCACCTAGCGGACTGCACCTCAACATATAAACTTCGGCTCTGCCCCAAGTTAACTTTCCTTTCTTGTTATACCCTTGCAGAGGATATTATAATTTTGGTCAAAAGTGTGGAACGCAGTGAAGGAGACATCTCCGACCAAATAAAGTATATATCTTCTTGATCAGGATCACCTCCTGAGTCGATATAACAATGTCCGTCTGTTCGTCTGACCGTCTGTTCGTCTGTCTGTTTCTATGCAAACTAGTCTCTCAGTTCTAAAGCTATCGAGTTAAAACTTTGCACACACCCTTCTTTCCTTTACATGCAGTATATAAGTCGGAACGGCCGGGATCGTTCGACTATATCCTAAAGCTGCCATATAACTGATTGATCGGAAATGCCATAACTTCGTTGTTTTTAAAGTTAGAAGGATGGGATTTTCAATGGATGCCTCTTTGGGCAAAATAATTCGATGTGCCAAATTTCATAAGGATCGACCGTCTATATGCGATCCGTTATATATCTAATAATATAAGATGCGTGGCGCCACCTAGCGGACTGCACCTCAACTGCAAGGGTATATAAACTTCGGCTCTGCCCGAAGTTAACTTTCCTTTCTTGTTATACCCTTGCAGAGGATATTATAATTTTGGTCAAACGTGTGGAACGCAGTGAAGGAGACATCTCCGACCCAATAAAGTATATATCCTCTTCTATACTGATTAAGATCAGGATCACCTCCTGAGTCGATACAAGCATGTCCGTCTGTCCGTGTGTCTGTTTCTACGCAAACTAGTCTCTCAGTTTTAAAGCTATCGAGTTGAAACTTTGCACACAGCCTTCTTTCCTTTGCAGGCAGTATATAAGTCGGAACGGCCGGGATCGATCGACTATATCCTAAAGCTGTCATATAACTGATTGATCCGAAATGCCATAACTTCGTTGATTTTAAAGTTAGAAGGATGAAATTTTCAATGGATGCCTCTTTGGGCAAAATAATTCGATATGCCAAATTTCATAAGGATCGACCGACTATATACGATCCGTTATAAATCTAATAATATAAGATGCGTGGCGCCACCTAGCGGACTGCACCTCAACTGCAAGGGTATATAAACTTCGGCTCTGCCCGAAGTTAACTTTCCTTTCTTGTTATACCCTTGCAGAGGATATTATAATTTTGGTCAAAAGTGTGGAACGCAGTGAAGGAGACATCTCCGACCCAATAAAGTATATATCCTCTTCTATACTGATTAAGATCAGGATCACCTCCTGAGTCGATACAAGCATGTCCGTCTGTCCGTCTGTCTGTTTCTACGCAAACTAGTCTCTCAGTTTTAAAGCTATCGAGTTGAAACTTTGCACACAGCCTTCTTTCCTTTGCAGGCAGTATATAAGTCGGAACGGCCGGGATCGATCGACTATATCCTAAAGCTGTCATATAACTGATTGATCGGAAATGCCATAACTTCGTTGTTTTTAAAGTTAGAAGGATGGGATTTTCAATGGGATTTTCAATGGATGCCTCTTTGGGCAAAATAATTCGATGTGCCAAATTTCATAAGGATCGACCGTCTATATACGATCCGTTATATATCTAATAATATAAGATGCGTGGCGCCACCTAGCGGACTGCACCTCAACATATAAACTTCGGCTCTGCCCCAAGTTAACTTTCCTTTCTTGTTATACCCTTGCAGAGGATATTATAATTTTGGTCAAAAGTGTGGAACGCAGTGAAGGAGACATCTCCGACCCAATAAAGTATATATCTTCTTGATCAGGATCACCTCCTGAGTCGATATAACCATGTCCGTCTGTCCGTTTGTCTGTTTGTACGCAAACTAGTCGCTCAGTTCTAAAGCTATCGAGTTAAAACTTTGCACACAGCCTTCTTTCCTTTGCAGGCAGTATATAAGTCGGAACGGCCGGGATCGGTCGACTATCTCCTAAAGCTGCCATATAACTGATTGATCCGAAATGCCATAACTTCGTTGATTTTAAAGTTAGAAGGATGAAATTTTCAATGGATGCCTCTTTGGGCAAAATAATTCGATATGCCAAATTTCATAAGGATCGACCGACTATATACGATCCGTTATAAATCTAATAATATAAGATGCGTGGCGCCACCTAGCGGACTGCACCTCAACTGCAAGGGTATATAAACTTCGGCTCTGCCCGAAGTTAACTTTCCTTTCTTGTTATACCCTTGCAGAGGATATTATAATTTTGGTCAAAAGTGTGGAACGCAGTGAAGGAGACATCTCCGACCCAATAAAGTATATATCCTCTTCTATACTGATTAAGATCAGGATCACCTCCTGAGTCGATACAAGCATGTCCGTCTGTCCGTCTGTCTGTTTCTACGCAAACTAGTCTCTCAGTTTTAAAGCTATCGAGTTGAAACTTTGCACACAGCCTTCTTTCCTTTGCAGGCAGTATATAAGTGGGAACGGCCGGGATCGATCGACTATATCCTAAAGCTGTCATATAACTGAATGATCGGAAATGCCATAACTTCGTTGTTTTTAAAGTTAGAAGGATGGGATTTTCAATGGGATTTTCAATGGATGCCTCTTTGGGCAAAATAATTCGATGTGCCAAATTTCATAAGGATCGACCGTCTACATACGATCCGTTATATATCTAATAATATAAGATGCGTGGCGCCACCTAGCGGACTGCACCTCAACATATAAACTTCGGCTCTGCCCCAAGTTAACTTTCCTTTCTTGTTATACCCTTGCAGAGGATATTATAATTTTGGTCAAAAGTGTGGAACGCAGTGAAGGAGACATCTCCGACCCAATAAAGTATATATCTTCTTGATCAGGATCACCTCCTGAGTCGATATAACAATGTCCGTCTGTTCGTCTGTGTAATAATGAGGATAATGTCCTTGAAAGTCATAAAGGATATGAAATTCGAGTCCTAGGCGAGGTGTTAAGTTTGGGAGGGGTGCCGCACGCAATCTGAAAAATCTTCCGGCTCTGGCTCGCCAGCTAATGGGGTGGTATTCTTGCCACGCCTCCCAAGGTGCCCTTTTCTCATTTTCACAAAAAAACTGCGTGCATGGGGCAAGCTTCTCTTGGTAAGAGATCGGCTACTCATTTTGGCCATCAGGAGAAAGGATTAAGGGAAAAAGTAAAGTGGGTTCCTTCGCTACGGACTACACTGCCGAGGGCTCAAGACCTCCGATGTTGTGAGGCTTGTTTGCCCACCCTGCCTGTGGCTAACTCGGTCCTGGATACAAGACCCATGATGTTGGTATTAGCCCCTACCTCGGCGGTCTCAAGGGGATCAGTTAAGTCGGGTCAAAAAATAGAATTATTTAGCACATTATAAATATTTATTTAATTACTAAAAGAACTAAGATTAATTGCTAAAACGAACATAATAAAAGTTGAAATATTGGCAAGTTATAAATATTGATATAAATAGTACAATTAAATAAAAATTGACAAAAATTGGCCTTTCAAAAACAGTAAAGAAAAATTAGGCAAAAGCTAGGCCTTCCTACTAAAGTATTAAAAGTAGAAATTGCTTCGAACATATAAACGAACATATAAACGAACATATAAACGAACTTATAACCTTGCGCTCGAACTTGAGCGAAAATTTGCCAACGATCCGGGTCGAGCGACTTGGACTGAGGGATTTGAAATTAATTTGAATTTTACATTTACTTTCCTTTTTATTTAAATTTTAAATTGGCCATCGTGTTTCGGAGGCATTTCTTGTTCTATTTTACGAGTTTATTGATTTCATTTAACTGTACTCTCTTCTGATTAAAATTTCGAATATAAAAGAGTTTTCCATTTGCACTCACCCCAAACTTGGTAATTCCATCGTCGAAAGCGCTTTCTCGGACTTGGGGGGTTTGCTGAAAATTTTGAACTTCAAAATAATAATATAAAAAAAACAAGGAAATTTCGTTAGCCTGAAATACACTGTGGGCCCATGGAAAATATTTTTTTCTTTTTTTCTTTAAAGGTTAAGTCTAACCTCACCACCACTTCGACCCAAATTTGGCCAACTTTCTCCTCTATTTCCTTTTACAATTTTTCACTCCAATGGCACGGAGCTGATTTTTGCCATTGGCAATTATTAAAACATCATTCTTAACCACTAAAAAAAACTTATAATACTTAAACTAACACTTATTTGGGAGCCGGAATCCCACGTGGATTCGCTACTCCGATTTTTCCCGGCCAAATCTCTCCGTCTTTTCGCGCCGGGATCGCCAGATTCTCAAAAGTGCCCCGGGTCACTCACAGGTCACTTTTCCTTCGGAAAACCGGCGAACTTTTCGATTTTTGCTCGCGGCGAGGAAAAATTATGCTCTATCGAGCGCGGTTGGGATCAAACTGCCGCTCGCGCAAAGGGTTTGATGGGGGCTTATCGAGTCAAACTCAAGCCCATCGATTGAGTCTTTCTTAAATTAGTTGTTTCGGGGTCTATCTAACCATCTAAGCAAAACCCGGGATTTTCCCGGCGAACTCTGCTCCTGTTGCTTTGCGTCGTGGCTTCCGGAATCCTTCGGATCCGCTCCGACTCGTTGGGGCTGCCTGACTTCCCCTCTGTTCCGCAATAACTATCCCTTCGCCGAGCCTGGTCATGAACGAAATGAATACGAGAATTCCTGACTGACCCGCACCCCTCTCTTACCTCCACGGATCCAGAACTGGCCACAAAAACAGTGGGCTTTCCTGTGGAACTTTTCCGCCCCTGGACCTACGCTCCTCGTTCGCCGATTTTTCCACTAGCACTTGGACACTTTTCAGTAAACCAAAACACTCATCCGAATCTGCGGAGGTGCAACGAGGGAATGATCGCACAGACGCCAAAATTGGCGCCGAATCCTCCCTGGCCTTTGCCCGAAGAGACAATCCCCCAAAATGGAAAGTTGCCATCTTACCCGGTTGCACTCCTTCTAATCTCTCTGTGCCCCTTTCTAGTTCGAAACTTGTCTCCTAGATGGCGCACCTTTCCCCTCTGCCTTTCTTTCTACAGATACAAGCGTTACAAAGCCCCTCCGCCAAGAATCTGACTTGGGGTTTGCTACCCTAAGACAGATTCCACCAACAGCTTGTATCTGCCTTGGCTACTGTCTCATATCCTTTGCATGAAATTTTCCCAGGAGACGGCCTTGCAGATCCTCTAACTCATAGCATGAGTTCCCAACTCTTTTGCGCACTCTAGCTTTTATGAATGCTGGGCCTAATTTGGCACTATATCCTGCCGCAAAATTACTCTGCTTAAAGTTTTTGTAAAATATTTCTTGCCCTTCTTTATAAGCCACTTCTCTAGCCCGCAGATTATACTGACGCTCATTCTTCTCATTCTGTTTCCTCAGAACCTCGCAAGCCTTCTTCCGGACTATTTCCATAGAGTCCTCTTTTGAAAGCGCCAAAGACCTGTCCTCCAACAGCCCTAAAGCTCTCAACAGTTTGTAGGATGACCCTGAGGAGACGAAATTCTGGCCGAAAGCCATATAATAAGGGCTAGCACCCAACGCAGAATGAACCGCTGTACGTAGAGCGCAACAAATACTGCTGAGTTGCTCGTCCCAATCTTTCTGGTCCGGTCTGACATAAGATCTTATCGCTGCGATGACTGATCGGTTAACCCTCTCCGATGCGTTCGACTGGGGCGAATAAGCAGCGGTCAAAGTGTGTGAAACAGAATATTCCCTTAGAAATTTCTGAAAAATCTCAGCCCTGAACTGCGTTCCATTATCGGATACAATGGTTTCCGGTACGCCGAAAGTATGAAAAAGATCTTGCTGGAGATATTTAATGACCACGTCTGCCGTGAATTTTTTTACCGCCTTTAGAAATACAAACTTTGAGTAGTGGTCCAACACTATGAATATTCCGATGTTCCCACTCCGAGACCGGGGGTACGGACCTAGAAAATCTATGTAAAGACGCTGGAAAAATCTCTCTGATACAGGAGCCACACCCATTGGAGGTCGAAGAGTTTTATTTGGGGCCTTGGTGGATTTACAAACTTCACAAGCTTGCGTATACGACTTCACATCGTTGACTAACCCTGGCCAATAGTAGTATCGCCTCACCCTTTCCAACGTCTTGTGAATACCTCCATGAGAAGCAAGAGGCTCGTCGTGATTCTTTCTTAGAACCTCGGCAACTAGCTCCTCGGGAATCCACAATTTCCAATTGAAAATGTCATGCATCTGGTCTCCCGTTGCATGTTCTGTTCTCCGGTAAACGAGTCCATCTACCACTTTCAAATCTGGCAATTGGTTCTGATTGGCCTTGACTTTCTCTATAATTTCTAAATACTTGGCCGACCTGAATTCCGGTGCTTGCAGATCTATTAAAAGCCCGTGTCTCGCCTCTATGGCAGCTAGTTCCGCCTCATTGACCCTAGACAAAGCATCCGGTACAATATTCATTTTCCCACTTCTGTGTTCAATACTGAACGTGAAACCTTGCAACTTTAGAGCCCATCGAGCTAGGCGCGAGTGGAGATCCGTCTGACTCATGAGCCATTTGAGTGAAGCATGATCAGTAATCACCGTAAACTCATGGCCTTCTATATACGGCCGGAAACGTTTGATGCAAATTATGGCCGCGAGACACTCCTGTTCCGTAACCGAATAATTCCTTTGGGCTTTGTTTAATTTTTTCGATACAAAAGCAATGGGATACTCGTCATTCTGATCTGTCTTTTGCACCAGCACGCCACCCACTCCTGACTTACTTGCATCGCATTGCACGAAGAAAGGTCTTGTAAAATCGGCGCTACGTAACACTGGGGCGGAGCAAAGCATGTCCTTAAGTCGGAAAAATGCCTTCTCCCCCTCCGGAGTCATTTCGAATTTTTTTCTTGGCTTCAACAAATCTGTAAGTGGGGCTGATACTGATGCGAAGTTATTGATGAATTTGCGATACCACCCCACCATGCCAAGAAAACGCCGAAGAGATCTTAAATTTTGGGGAAGTGGAAAGTCTGCCATGGCCGATATTTTTTCTGGATCAGTTCGAATAGTCCCTTCTCCCACTATATGCCCAAGATATTTTACCGTTTTCATGCAGAATTTACTCTTCTCCACGTTTAGTGTGAGCCCAGCTATTTTCATTTGCTCGGCCACCACACTTAGAACCTTCATGTGGGTTTCAAATGTATCTGAGACGACCAAGAGATCGTCTAAATAGACAAAGACTTCGTTCCTAAGCTCGGGCGGGATAACTTTGTCCATTAATCGAGTCATCGTTTGAGACGCGTTAGTCAAACCGAATGGCATTACCTTGAATTGGTACAGCGGCTTTCCCGGAATTGTAAATGCTGTTTTATCCCGAGATTTTGGGTCCAACGGGATCTGCCAATAGGCATCTTTCAAATCGAGGCTAGAGATATACATTGCCTTTGGAAGTCGAGATAAAATTCCATCGATTTGGGGTAAAGGATAAGCATCCTTTTTGGTAACAGCATTAACTTTACGACTGTCCAAACACAACCGTACTTTCCCAGGTTTTTGAACCAGTACGACAGGCGAAGACCAGGCACTCTGAGACTCCTCAATCACCCCCATTTCCAACATTCTATCGACTTCTTTGTAAAGAAGCTTTTCAACCGCCGGTGACACCGGAAAATGACGTTGCTTGACTGGCTTAGCATCCCCAACGTCTATTTCGTGCGAAATCAAAGTTGTTTTTCCTAATCCCGACGAGGCAAACGAAGGAAATTTCCCAATCACCTCGGATAGGCTGCATCGCTGACTCTCCGTCAGATTATGTGAATTGGACGCTATTTCTGATATTTGCATGGAAGATGGCAGCAAACTAAATGCTGTCCAGAACGTAATACCCAAGTACAAATCCTGATTCAGGGATGGTATGATATGGAACTCGAGATCCTTGGTTTCTTCCTTGTATTTCACGGCCGTTTGAAGCTTTCCTACTACAACCTGTTTTTGACCATCTGCCGTGGTAGCAACTGTTGTTACTCTTTTGAACGGAACTTTACCTCGTATTAACTGTTCTGCCAATTTCCCCCCAATCACATTAATAGCCGCCCCCGTGTCTAATAGACCAACCACTACCCTATCTAGGAGCCTGACTTCGGCATACGGACGATTATCATTGCTTTTAAACCTAATTGTATTTATAGTTTTAACATTATTCCAATAGGACCTTATTCTTTTAATATTTCTAGACACCACTTTCTTCTTCACTTTCGGTTTTAAACCTGCAACTTGTGGAGCCACCATATTTGGCCAAAATTTCGGGATCGGATCAGATGTAGGTGATCTCGCAGGGTTTTCAAAGGTCTGAATTGGACCTACTAGTTCAGGTCCCCGTTTGTCGACTTGTCCTTTGGAACACTTGCCTGCTGTCGACCGCTGAAAGTGTTCGCTTTCCCGTTTTTTAAACAATTCGGACAAGTATGACGGTAGTTATTTGGGGCGCCACAGCCGAAACAAAACACTTTGCGCTTCATTCGGCATTCTTTGTGTCGATGGCCTTCTTTGCGACAGTTCCAGCATAATAATGCCATTGCACAGACTTCGCCATTCACTTCTCCTTCTGCGAATTCCTCAGCATCCATCATCTCCTCAACCAACTCGGAAACTTGTTTGCGGAACGGTACCACCTTCTGATAACCCTGGGATTTTCGGACGTCTTCTAAGAAATTTTCCCTGCGCCGGCATATTGCCCTTAAATTCTCTACCGATCGGACTGGAATGTTCAGGATCTCATGCCTTATCTCTGGCCTTAAATTTCGTTTTAAAATTTCCACCACTTCCATTTCGGTTAGTGGCATGTCCAGGTGGTCCATTAACTCCTCTATTGCATCATAGAATGTATCGAATCCTTCCCTTTCCCGCTGCTTCCTATCTCGAATGGCTTCTCGGATATCCAAATCCGTCCGCGCCTCTCTGAACTGCCTCCTTAGCGCAGTACAAAGAAAATCCCATCGCAATTCCTGAGTATTTTTGTGGTACCTCCAGTAGAACTCTCTCGCTTTTCCTTCAAACAGAAGGCTAGCATTGCTGCTTAAAATTGAAAAATTACCTTCCAGCGTTTGTCTGGTGAGAGCTTCTACTCGGTAGATAAAATTGTCAACACTAAGACCTTCCGGATTTCCACTAAACCGCAATTTCCAACTATTTAAAATATGGCCTACTTTGTCGGGCCTCTGGCTTAGATCTGAATGATTACTCCTGGGTGTTTCGCGATTGGAACCTATTGGTTCATCCATGCTACCTAATGGAATTTGGCCCAAGGAATTCCTTCCAAGTGCTCCCTCCTGGTTTGAACCTTCTACCGCTGTAAATGATGTCGGAAGATTGGCCTCAATCAACCTAGCCATTCTTTCAGATAATTCTGTCAACAACTCGTTCTGCATGGACTTAACAGCGTCTACAACTGTATTTTGGATCAACTCTTTTTGAGCGAGTCCCAACGCGGATGCCCCTGATGAGCCACTGGGAGTAGAATCTAACATGTGCCCTCTATTCGACCTAGTATTTTGAGATGGAGTATCCGATCTTTCGAAGCATACTGTGCTACAAGTAGGACACGTTGTTTTACTTTTGGCATAGCCTGCAATGCAGGACTGATGGAAAACATGACCACATTTGGTTTTGTATGTTTTTCCAACATCTAAGGTGGAATCACATAACGGACACTTTAGTGCCCCAATTTCTTCGGGATCTGGCATGACTGGTTAATTTCTAAAATTTAGTAAGGACCGAAAAAATAATATATCTAAATAAAAAATACTGACACGATTATTTAATGACAAATAAGTATTGATAATAATAATGTTAAAACTAACTTGCTAATAAATCTAAAAAAAATATTTATAGACAATAATATAGGTAATAAATAATATTTAATAGGTAAAAAAAATGAAAGCAGTGAGTTCGAACAGATGTGATGTGGAATTTCACCGAACGAACAGGTCGTTGAACTTTCCGTTGTATCAGCTGATTCTTCAGCTTCCCACAACAGGGAATTCAAACAGATGTAATATCCAAACGAAAAGGTCGATGAACTTTCCGTTGCATCAGCTGATTCTTCAGCTTCCCACAACTGACTACTCGAACCAATACCGAACTGACCTATATTAACTACGGTTTGATCGAACCCCTGAGAAGTTGACCTAGATTCGATAAGGGTTTGATCGCCTGCTTAAAAAAATAATTTATTTGTTTATTTATTTATTTACTTTTTTTTTTTTTTTTGTTTATTGTTTTAAATCACGGCCAGAACCGACAAAAAAACTAAAATCGCAAACGACAAATATATCATAAAATAATTGACCCTGAACATAACTACACCCCTTGAGATAAGACCTGCAAGCGAAGGAAAAGAGAAAAAAAAGGAATGAAGAAAGAAAAAAAAAATCACGTGAGTGGAGCTAAACACCTGTTGCTTGTGCGCATACACCAACAACAAATGCTGCTTTACGACAGCGGCTAGGCGATTGCGTTCTATCGCTTTTGCCTATAATCCCAGCTTCGTACACTGCACTACAAAGTTTGTTTTCCCATTATTTCGTGGTCAGCTAATACTTCATCATGAAAATAATTGCTGCAATTCCAAAACGAAAATTTTTTCCTTTTTTGAGAAAACTAATGCTGCTACTTTTTTTTTTTTTTTTTTTTTATATATTTTTTTTTTTTTTTTTATTTGAGGAGGTCACTGCGTTCTAATATCGTCCGTGGTCAGGCAATGCGGTTATAAGTAGCCCACAAATGCCTGCAATTCCTATGCGTATGATAATAAAACGTATGGACCTGATGTGGATAGAGGGAATTTTAAAAGGATTTTTCGCACTCGCTCGAGATTAGGTCAAACCGTGGCCGGAAAACCCTACTTCTCAGTACTTGGTCTATCCGTTTCCTATGCGGCTGATCGAATTTCGAACGAGGTTGAGCCTAGCCTGAGCTACCAAACGAGATCAAACTCCGTCTGTGGGTATATCAACCAATAAATTAATTGACTTTTCCTAATTTGAGGACTGTTTTGTTAACTCTGGCCAAAATGAGTAGTTTTGATGGTGAGCTACGTCGCTTAACGTGGCCCTGAGGTTGGGCGCCATTTGTAATAATGAGGATAATGTCCTTGAAAGTCATAAAGGATATGAAATTCGAGTCCTAGGCGAGGTGTTAAGTTTGGGAGGGGTGCCGCACGCAATCTGAAAAATCTTCCGGCTCTGGCTCGCCAGCTAATGGGGTGGTATTCTTGCCACGCCTCCCAAGGTGCCCTTTTCTCATTTTCACAAAAAAACTGCGTGCATGGGGCAAGCTTCTCTTGGTAAGAGATCGGCTACTCATTTTGGCCATCAGGAGAAAGGATTAAGGGAAAAAGTAAAGTGGGTTCCTTCGCTACGGACTACACTGCCGAGGGCTCAAGACCTCCGATGTTGTGAGGCTTGTTTGCCCACCCTGCCTGTGGCTAACTCGGTCCTGGATACAAGACCCATGATGTTGGTATTAGCCCCTACCTCGGCGGTCTCAAGGGGATCAGTTAAGTCGGGTCAAAAAATAGAATTATTTAGCACATTATAAATATTTATTTAATTACTAAAAGAACTAAGATTAATTGCTAAAACGAACATAATAAAAGTTGAAATATTGGCAAGTTATAAATATTGATATAAATAGTACAATTAAATAAAAATTGACAAAAATTGGCCTTTCAAAAACAGTAAAGAAAAATTAGGCAAAAGCTAGGCCTTCCTACTAAAGTATTAAAAGTAGAAATTGCTTCGAACATATAAACGAACATATAAACGAACATATAAACGAACTTATAACCTTGCGCTCGAACTTGAGCGAAAATTTGCCAACGATCCGGGTCGAGCGACTTGGACTGAGGGATTTGAAATTAATTTGAATTTTACATTTACTTTCCTTTTTATTTAAATTTTAAATTGGCCATCGTGTTTCGGAGGCATTTCTTGTTCTATTTTACGAGTTTATTGATTTCATTTATCTGTACTCTCTTCTGATTAAAATTTCGAATATAAAAGAGTTTTCCATTTGCACTCACCCCAAACTTGGTAATTCCATCGTCGAAAGCGCTTTCTCGGACTTGGGGGGTTTGCTGAAAATTTTGAACTTCAAAATAATAATATAAAAAAAACAAGGAAATTTCGTTAGCCTGAAATACACTGTGGGCCCATGGAAAATATTTTTTTCTTTTTTTCTTTAAAGGTTAAGTCTAACCTCACCACCACTTCGACCCAAATTTGGCCAACTTTCTCCTCTATTTCCTTTTACAATTTTTCACTCCAATGGCACGGAGCTGATTTTTGCCATTGGCAATTATTAAAACATCATTCTTAACCACTAAAAAAAACTTATAATACTTAAACTAACACTTATTTGGGAGCCGGAATCCCACGTGGATTCGCTACTCCGATTTTTCCCGGCCAAATCTCTCCGTCTTTTCGCGCCGGGATCGCCAGATTCTCAAAAGTGCCCCGGGTCACTCACAGGTCACTTTTCCTTCGGAAAACCGGCGAACTTTTCGATTTTTGCTCGCGGCGAGGAAAAATTATGCTCTATCGAGCGCGGTTGGGATCAAACTGCCGCTCGCGCAAAGGGTTTGATGGGGGCTTATCGAGTCAAACTCAAGCCCATCGATTGAGTCTTTCTTAAATTAGTTGTTTCGGGGTCTATCTAACCATCTAAGCAAAACCCGGGATTTTCCCGGCGAACTCTGCTCCTGTTGCTTTGCGTCGTGGCTTCCGGAATCCTTCGGATCCGCTCCGACTCGTTGGGGCTGCCTGACTTCCCCTCTGTTCCGCAATAACTATCCCTTCGCCGAGCCTGGTCATGAACGAAATGAATACGAGAATTCCTGACTGACCCGCACCCCTCTCTTACCTCCACGGATCCAGAACTGGCCACAAAAACAGTGGGCTTTCCTGTGGAACTTTTCCGCCCCTGGACCTACGCTCCTCGTTCGCCGATTTTTCCACTAGCACTTGGACACTTTTCAGTAAACCAAAACACTCATCCGAATCTGCGGAGGTGCAACGAGGGAATGATCGCACAGACGCCAAAATTGGCGCCGAATCCTCCCTGGCCTTTGCCCGAAGAGACAATCCCCCAAAATGGAAAGTTGCCATCTTACCCGGTTGCACTCCTTCTAATCTCTCTGTGCCCCTTTCTAGTTCGAAACTTGTCTCCTAGATGGCGCACCTTTCCCCTCTGCCTTTCTTTCTACAGATACAAGCGTTACATCTGACCGTCTGTTCGTCTGTCTGTTTCTATGCAAACTAGTCTCTCAGTTCTAAAGCTATCGAGTTAAAACTTTGCACACACCCTTCTTTCCTTTACATGCAGTATATAAGTCGGAACGGCCGGGATCGTTCGACTATATCCTAAAGCTGCCATATAACTGATTGATCGGAAATGCCATAACTTCGTTGTTTTTAAAGTTAGAAGGATGGGATTTTCAATGGATGCCTCTTTGGGCAAAATAATTCGATGTGCCAAATTTCATAAGGATCGACCGTCTATATGCGATCCGTTATATATCTAATAATATAAGATGCGTGGCGCCACCTAGCGGACTGCACCTCAACTGCAAGGGTATATAAACTTCGGCTCTGCCCCAAGTTATCTTTCCTTTCTTGTTATACCCTTGCAGAGGATATTATAATTTTGGTCAAAAGTGTGGAACGCAGTGAAGGAGACATCTCCGACCCAATAAAGTATATATCTTCTTAATCAGGATCACCTCCTGAGTCGATACAAGCATGTCCGTCTGTCTGTTTCTACGCAAACTAGTCTCTCAGTTTTAAAGCTATCGAGTTGAATCTTTGCACACACCCTTCTTTCCTTTGCAGGCAGTATATAAGTCGGAACGGCCGGGATCGGTCGACTATATCCTAAAGCTGCCATATAACTGATTGATCGGAAATGCCATAACTTCGTTGATTTTAAAGTTAGAAGGATGGGATTTTCAATGGATGCCTCTTTGGGCAAAATAATTTGATATGCCAAATTTCATAAGGATCGACCGACCATATACGATCCGTTATATATCTAATAATATAAGATGCGTGGCGTCACCTAGCGGACTGCACCTCAACTGCAAGGGTATATAAGCTTCGGCTCTGCCCGAAGTTAGCTTTCCTTTCTTGTTATACCCTTGCAGAGGGTATTATAATTTTGGTCAAAAGTGTGCAACGCAGTGAAGGAGACATCTCCGACCCTATAAAGTATATATATTCTTGATCAGGATCACCTCCTCAGTCGATATAACCATGTCCGTCTGTCCGTCTGACCGTCTGTCTGTTTCTACGCAAACTAGTCTCTTAGTTTTAAAGCTATCGAGTTGAAACTTTGCACACACCCTTCTTTCCTTTGCAGGCAGTATATAAGTCGGAACGGCCGGGATCGGTCGACTATATCCTAAAGCTGCCATATAACTGATTGATCGGAAATGCCATAAGTTCGTTGATTTTAAAGTTAGAAGGATGGGATTTTCAATGGATGCCTCTTTGGGCAAAATAATTCGATATGCCAAATTTCATAAGGATCGACCGAATATATACGATCCGTTACATATCTAATAATATAAGATGCGTGGCGCCACCTAGCGGACTGCGCCTCAACTGCAAGGGTATATAAACTTCGGCTCTGCCCGAAGTTAACTTTCCTTTCTTGTTATACCCTTGCAGAGGATATTATAATTTTGGTCAAAAGTGTGGAACGCAGTGAAGGAGACATCTCCGACCCAATAAAGTATATATCTTCTTAATCAGGATCACCTCCTGAGTCGATACAAGCATGTCCGTCTGTCCGTCTGTCTGTTTCTACGCAAACTAGTCTCTCAGTTTTAAAGCTATCGAGTTGAATCTTTGCACACACCCTTCTTTCCTTTGCAGGCAGTATATAAGTCGGAACGGCCGGGATCCAAGCATATATTTTGGAGGATCCGTTTGAATAACAACAGGCTTAGTTTTATCATACATCGCTGTCAACGCCGGGTCACTGTTTATAGTTTTAAGTAAATCATTAAAATTGTTTTGATGTTCTGTGGTCCATTCAAAGGGATAGTCAAGTCAGATAAGATTCCAAATCTTTGCGGTCCTTGAGGACAAGTCCGCTAGGTACTTATACAGTCCAAGAATTTGTAACACTCCAGCTTTGTCACTTGGTTTATTTTTTTCAATTGCTTCCAAGTGCTTTCTTTGTGGTTTAATTAACCATAAATTCAATTTCCGCTCTTTTGAAATCATTAAACCACTATTAATTCCAAAAGTGACTCGATTGAATTGGATTTACCCAACTGGTAGGATACATCGCAGGGGATATAATTTTTTCATGTACCATATTATTCAGTTCTTTTTCCCATCTTCCAAGTAAGCAGAGTGAATCTATATTAAAATGGTTAATCAAATATAATTCTATTCCATCATAATCAACATTAATTCTACTACGACTTAAGACCTATTAAAGGTTCAAAGTTTGTCAAAACAGTTCGCCCTACCCAATACTTAGCTTTTAGCTTCGACATTGTTGTTATCAAAAACTAGGAACTTTTCCTTCATTTCTAATTTTAGATTTTCTACTATATTTATTGAGGTGCAGTTGACGTCTGCTCCAGTATCTACCTTAAATTTAATGTTTACTCCATTTATTTAAAAATATCTCGTCCACCGAACACTGCTTCGCCTGCACTCACTTTTTCTTAAGCCACAACTTAAAACATGACTATTTGCATTCTTTTGATAATTTCCATTTTTACCTGACTCTAGCTAATTAATTGAAGATTCCGGGAATTGTTTGCGTTCCACATTCGATTGCTTATCAACAGTTTTGTTGTTGAAGTACGCCTGTGATTCCGATCGCCTCATGCGCCTCATGGGACTCTCGCAAAATGTCCCAGTTTTCCGCAAGCATGACATGTTTTCTCCTTGGTTCGGCGTTCGACCATATGATTTGCGCGGTTCCCACTGCATACGTACAGCCCACCTCCCGTCCAACCGACCGAGGGACGCTGCCGCATAACGTACGGCTCGAATCGCGGGGATAGATCCGAGAACGTTTAGGAGAAGAGTAGGGGTAAGATATTACGAGGAAGAGTGTTGCATAGATAAGGCGTTTAGTATAAAGGATTTAAGATTGTTAGTGGAGCAAAGTGGCAAGGTGTGGTAGAGACCATTGTAGTCCGAACATAATACCCTGAACGGATCGTGTTGGGCATATGTCGAATTACAATGGCTAAGGAGTAGAGGACGGAAGTTTCTAGTCCTTCTACTAGGAACGTTAAAATTTAAGCGTGTTAGTAAATGCTGACTGTCTACATTACCATATATAAGATTATATAGAAACATAACACCCAGCATCGCTCTACGATTTGTTAATGATGGTAAGTTGATTAATAAAAGTCTACTATGATAAGTGGGAAGGTGAAGATTTGCATCCCAATTAAGTCCCCTAAGGGCGAAAATCAGGAAGTTTTTTTGTACAGATTCTATGTGATCTCGGTGTACTCCATATTGAGGACTCCAGACACACGATCCATACTCAAGAATCGGACGAACCAATGATGTATATAACGTTTTTGTTATGTTACGGGTCATTAAATTCTTTTGACCATCTTTTAATAAAGCCAAGCACACCCATAGCTTTATTAACCATGGTAGATATATGGTCGGTAAATTTAAGTTTCAAATCTAAAAGGACTCCCAGATCGTTAACCTGAGTTAATCGTTCTAAAGCGTTCCCATAGAGAAAGTACATAGCCTGGTGAGGACTAGTTCGATAAAAGGACATGAGTTTACATTTCGATCCATTAAGCTTTAGGTTATTTGCAAAACACCAATTTTGAAATTTATCCAAATCGGATTGAAGTCTAGATTGGGCACTAGTGAATTTATACTGAAGACAAAGCTTAACGTCATCAGCGTACATAAGTACGAGTGAATCAGTTAAGGCAAGGGGCAAGTCATTAATAAAAAGTGTAAAAAGTAAGGGTCCAAGATGGCTTCCTTGAGGCACCCCAGATGTGACGCGGACTAGACGCGAGGTAACATCTTTAAAGAAGACACGTTGGGTTCTTCCAGATAAGTAGCTCGAAATCCAGATAAGGAGGTCAGTTGGGAATCCCAAAAGACTGAGTTTACTTATAAGAAGCGAATGGTCGACAGAGTCAAATGCTTTACTGAAGTCAGTGTAAATGACATCTGTTTGTAAGCCATTCCGGAACCCATCCGTGATAAAAGATGTTAGCTCCAGTAAGTTGGTAGTGGTGGAGCGGCGCTTCATGAAGCCATGCTGGCATGGAGATATTATTGAACTACATAGGTGTTGCAAATGTGGAGTGATAAGTTTTTCAAAAAGCTTCGGAATTGCTGACAATTTAGAAATGCCCCTATAATTGGCAGCGTCGGATTTTTTCCCTTTTTTATGAAGAGGAATAATGTAAGATTCCTTCCACATAAGGGGAAAGATCGAAGTCTCCAGCGAAAGATTAAAGAGTTTAAGGAGCGGTTTGCACAGAGCCTCGGCGCAGTTCTTCAGAACACAGCCTGGTACTCCATCGGGGCCTGGCGAATACACGGGCTTGACTTTAAGAAGACCCAATAACACACCACTTTGATCAAAAGAAGGGCAAAATATAAGGTTGGCTGATTGGATATTATAAGTGTAAGGCTGACCTGTACTGGTGCTAGGTGAGTATGTTGTTTGAAAAAACTGTGCAAAGAGATCGGCCATTGCCTGATCAGTGTTCGCATATGAGTTCTCAAACATAAGCATAGGAGGAGAAGATACATGTTTGCGCTTAGTGTTTACAAAGTTATAAAACTGCTTCGGATCCTGAGTAAACTGAATCCGGCAGCGGCGTATATAACTCCTATAACATTCAGCGTTATGCACGGTGAAATTGGACCGAGCTACTAAGTATCTTGAATAACTAACTGTACAGCCAGATATTTTATGTTTATTTAAAAGTCTATTCATAACGATCTTTAAATTTCCTAGGTGCCTTGTATACCAAGGCGGATTAATTGAAACGGACGGATATTTCCATGGCACGCAAACGTCGAAAAATTTATTCAAAGTATAATAAAATTTAATAAAGGCAATGTTTACATCTTCACATGCCAGTAGATTGGACCAATCAAATTCCAAAATTAACTTATTTAATTTCATAAAGTCAGCCTTACGAAAGAAACGAACTTTATGAGATTTAAGTGTAGGCTTAAGGCCAATTAAGTTATTGTTTTCTATTAAAACCTCAAGAGTGGGATGATATGGATCCTCTGGGTTGGAAAGTGGTAAAGTTCTGGAAAGAGTAATTCCATCAGGATCAGAAACGAAACACAAGTCCAGCAGCCGACCTAAAGAATTTCTAACGTGGTTAATTTGCCCGAGTGACATGTCGAACATGCCCGCCGGGAAGTCATGGTGCGAATTCAGCAATAAAGACGGTGAATTTTTAACATTGGACCACCTGAGTTCTGGGATATTGAAGTCACCCAGAGCTACTAGCTGGTCACCATCAGACAGACGATCAAAAACAAACCTAATAGCGTCTAAATGTTGCCAGTATGTGGGCGGTTCAGACGAAGGGGGTACGTAGGAGCACGTAACGTATAATGATTTATCGGACAATATGATTTTAATGCAAAGAAATTCTATGTCACCAAACTCTTGTGATTTAATCTCTTCAGAAGCGAAATTGGAGTCTACAGAAATTAACACTCCTCCTCCCCTTCGCAGAGTTCTATCACGTCTAAAAGTGGTGTACTTACTTGGAAAAACTTCGGAGCTTAAGATCTCCGGCTTTAACCAAGTTTCTGTAAAGACTATAATGTGAGATGCAAAGAAAGAACTATCAGAATACAGTTTGGGAAGCTTACTTCGTAACCCTCTAGTATTCTGATAGGTAAGTGTTAGTGAAGGCATTAGTTTTTTGAAGCTGACGTGGAAGGTTGGTCAGTGGCTCTAACATGTGGGAGTTTCACTCCCACAGGTTTGGTCATTTTTTTCTTCACCGTACTTGGCTGATGTTCTTGGACGAAAATGTTCTCTGGCCAGAAACTGGCGGAACAAATCGTCTTGAGCATCTGCGCGGGCACACGTATTTTGAAAGATGACGTATGCCTGGTGTAGTTATATTTAAATTTAGTTATATCTGCCACCTTTATGTCGGCTTTTGATTTGGCTTTGATGTAAGCCGAGAGATCAATCTCAGAAGTATCAGGGGCAAGCCGGGAAACAAATATGTGTTTCGATGGTGGGATCACCTGCAAGGGTTTTGGTGCCGCCGTAACGAGTATGGCAGCATCAGTTCGTACCGGGGGTCCGGAAGCTTGATTGCCCTGTTCGGTGACTTTTAAGGGGGTTTCAATTATTGGGTCTGGTGGTATCACTTGAAGCGATGCCACAGAGGACATATCGGAAAATTGCTCGTTTATGCTGAGATATTCGGAAACCGAATTTTTCCCAGGTCCGGCCCTTGGGGTGGCCAGAGATATGAGCGGCTGCATAGTTGTCGGCTGAATAGGCTGAAGACTTTTCGCCACGGGCACATCACTAAAAGCAGATTTCTTACGCTTTGGAGACTCATTTAGTAGTTGAAGACTACTAAACTGTGTATCTAGCGCACAGAGTTGGTCGTTGATTTTACGAAAACCGCTAACCAGCTCTTTAAATCCACTTTTAGTCTGTCTCATGAACGATCTCATTTCGTCCTGAACAGCACGACAACCGTCACAGCAAAAGTGGAGACCAGACCTACGTGAGATGGCATCCGAAACTGAGGCCGTGAACCCGGCACACTTAGCGTGTAAAACGTTTTCACATAGCCAGCAGTGGATGGTAGGCTGGGATGAAGAGATTGTCTAATTACAAGACTTCAAACCGCAGACAAGTTTAAATTCCATTATGAATATATTATTTTTATTATTGACGTACCGTGAACCACTGTGCCAAAGAGTCGAAAAAGGGAGAATAAAGAGGGCGATTAGTGAGAGTTAGTATAAGAGCAAAGAATATAGATAAGAATCTAGTGTGAGACAAAAGAAGCAACACCGTAAAGGATGAAGAAGCAGAGCAGTGCTATGTTTGGAAGAATATTAATAAATTTATTATTTTACCTCCAAATATATCACTGCACACGCGAAGCGAATCGGATGTTTGGGATGAAAAGAATCGGGTTTATGTAAATAAATAAAAATAAACACCGGATTGTTTATAATTATTATAATAAATAAAGATTTTTCAAAACGCAGTGCGCACAAAAAAAACACGTCCGTTCGCTTTAAGAAAAAGTGAGAATTGGTATATCATTCATTTAGATCGGTTGCCTACAGAAAATTTTTAATTCTTCGGCTATATATAGAGTTTCCTCGCGCACGCCTAGGCATGCAGGTCGTCACCTCGTGGACTTCCGTCCACAGTGATTATATGTGCGTATTTAGTTGTCATACCTGTTTCGAATAAAAATGCTAATACTTTCGCTAAAGCAATATTTGAATCTTTTATCCTGAAGTACGGTCCAATGAAGACGTTCATTACGGACATGGGAACAGAATACAAGAATTTAATTATAGACGATTTGTGCAAATATTTAAATATTGAAAATATAACATCCACAGCACACCACCACCAGACAGTTAAAACAGTAGAAAGAAGTCATAGAACTTTTAATGAGTACATACGATCTTACATATCGGTAAGTAAAGATTAGAAGTATAGATTAAGTATAGATTAGAAGTAGCCTATAAAAGAGCTAGAGTTATGTCAGAAGCAAATAAAAATAGAAATAAACTACTATACGATCATAAAGTACGGAATACAGATATATCAGTAGGTGACAGTAGTTAGATCCTAAATATACAGGTCCGTATATGGTAACGGAAATAGGAGATAGAGTTAACAAATAATAAACATAAGAAACAAACAGTTCATAAGGATAGATTAAAAATCTTTATTTCAAAAATTGCACTTAGTATGGCCATACAAAGACACACATACATAGATAAATAAATAAACATATTCTTTTAATAATTTCAATTTCTTTGATTCTAATAACATAATAAAAAAACAAGAAAGGAAAGCTAACTTCGGGCGGAGCCGAAGTTGATATACCCTTGCAGTTCAGTCGCAGTCTGCTAGGTGGCGCCACGCATCTTATATTATTAGATATGTAGCGGATCGTATATTGTCGGCCGATCCTTATGAAAATTGGCAGATCAGATTGTTTTTCCCAAAATAGAATCTGTACCAAATCCCATCTTTCTAACTTAAAAAACACCATAGTTATGTCAATTTCGATCGTTCTATGACAGCTATAGGATATAGTCGGCCGATCCTTATGAAATTTTGTATACAAGATATTTTGGTCAAATATAACACGTGTGGAAAGTCTCAACTCTCTAACTTAAAAAACACCAATGGCATTTCCGATCAATCAGTTATATGGCAGCTATAGGATGTAGTCGACGGATCCCGGCCGTTCCGACTTATATACTACCTGCAAGGAAAAGAAGGATGTGTGCAAACTTTCAACTCGATAGCTCTAAAACTGAGAGACTAGTTTGCGTAGAAGACAGACGGACAGACGGACATGCTTATATCGACTCAGGAGGTCATCCTGATCAAGAATATATATACTTTATAGGGTCGGAGATGTCTCCTTCACTGCGTTGCACACTTTTGACCAAAATTATAATACCCTCTGCAAGGGTATAATAAATAAAAAAAAAGGATGTATTAACCAGAAATTTATATTATAACAATAACTTCATTACATTACGTTATTTTTCAAAAGGAGGGAGATGTAGTATGCACATATATTGAATACTCACTGTACCGAAAGTACTTAAAGGTGCGCACTGTAACACTTTGTTGGAGTGTTTACATATTTCAAGATCCCGGTTATAAGCCCTAAGTGGCCGAAATATGAACCGATCGCTATGGCTTAGCCCGCACACAGGAAGTGCAAGCGTCGGCATAATTGTGACGCATACCCCCTCGCGCCTCCACTTGAGAGCGCATAGCAATATATAATATATAACTACAATCCTTTATACATAAGAATATAGGTACATAACCGTCTCTCTGCCGCCGTATGCGAGCAGCGCAGCTACGAGACTTAGCCTTAATTAGACTTAAAGAATATTGAAAAAGAACAGAGACACTTCGATCGATGGAGCGGCACCATTGCTGCTCCAATCAAATAAACTCCAAACATATTTCAATACAAAACGAAACCAAACATACTTCAATAAAAAACAAAATCAAACATATTTCAATACAAAATAAAACCAAACATATTTCAATATATTTAATATACTTATTGAGTCAATACGACTAATTGTTACTTTAGTTTAATCTAAAATATTTTGGGAGAACATACTTAGTTCTAGAAGTATATTATTTTTAACTACAGAAAATGATACATGTATATAATCATCGGCTCCCCAGAAATTAAATAGCTATTCTTGTTTCCTTTAACTCCTTTTATTTAGGGTGGATTAGTGAACAAAACTGGGACAACATTACTGAATTGGATAAAGTGGCAGGGTTTTATGGGATAATAGATTCTTTTGAACAAAACTTTAAAGCTTGGAATGGTAATGGAAGATAACTATAATTAAAATAACTTTATTATTAAAGTAAATTATTATTTTAGAGTGGTATGCCACAACGTTTTCTGAACAAGAAGGCTTGGTTGGAGAATGGAATGACAAGTTGACAGATTTTCAAAAGATATGCGTCTTGCGTTCATTGCGACCAAGTCGAATTACTTTCTGCATGACACAATTTATTATTACCAAACTGGGGCCACCCGTTCTTGATCTTAAAGCTACTTTTGAGGAATCAATTTCTCAAACTCCACTTATATTTGTATTATCGCCGGGCGTTGATCCAGCACAATCAATTATAACTTCATCTGAATCAGTTAAAATGGCACAGAGAATGTTCTCCCTCAGCTTGGGGCAAGGACAAGCTCCTGTTGCAACTAAGCTCATTATGGATGGCATAAGAGATGGCAATTGGGTATTTCTTTCAAATTGTCATTTATCTTTGAGCTGGATGCCAACACTTGACAAGATGATAACAACAATGCAATCTATGAAATTACATAAAAAATTTCGACTTTGGCTAAGCTCTAGCCCTCACCCCGATTTTCCCATATCAATATTGCAAACAAGCATTAAGATGACTACTGAACCTCCGCGTGGAATTAAATCAAATATGAACATGTAACCGATGATTGGGATAGGCGTCTTTTAATAACCTATATTAATCAGTTTTACTGTGACCAAGCATTACAGTCAAGAAAGTTTCGGTAAAAAATATACAATATATACAAATGTATAAATCTTTTATACATTAATTATTTTCTAACAGGTTGTCATCACTCCCCAGTTATTTTATTCCCGATGATGGTGACGTACAGACTTATTTAGATCAAATACAAATGTTTCCAAATTTTGATAAGCCTGAAGCTTTTGGTCAGCATTCTAATGCTTCACTTATAGGTGAGACTCGGATGCTATTTGAGACTCTTTTATCTATGCAAGTACAAACAACAAGCTCAGCAGGAAGTGAAAATACTGAGACAAAAGTATCTGATTTACCAAAAGAGATATTGGCTAGTACGCCAGACTAAATCAATTATGAACAAACTGCAAAAATTGTTGGTGTTAATCGAACTCCTTTAGAGGTTGTATTGCTTCAAAATATAGAGAGGTATAATAAACTCATCGTAGAAATGTGTACCCATTTGCGCGATTTACGTCGAGGAATCCAATGATTAGTTGTAATGAGTAGAGGATATATTTTTGGCGGTCTCTGAGGGTCGAGTTCTATTGCAATGGTTAAAAGGTATATATATTATGACACAAAAATAAGTATTAATTAATTTTTGTTTTTTAGCTTATAATTCTTTAAAACCATTGGCGGCTTGGGCCAGAGACTTAAAACATAGAGTTGCACATTTTAACACATGGGCAAAAAACATTGCGCCCCCCAACTTTATTTTGATAAGCCGCATATACATTTCCAACAGGATTTGTAACAGCTGTATGGCAAACTTCAGCGCGATCTACCAAGACACCTATAGATGAATTATCTTGGGAGTTCTATGTATTCGTTGAAGAGGATGTTGCTGCAAAAAAAACCAATGCCTTCAAGACCCTATTCCAATGGAACTTATTTGCCCCCTACCTGTAGCTCATTTCAAGTCAGTTGAAAATCTTAAAAAACGGTCTCGTGGAGTTTACCAGTGTCCAGCCTATTACTATCCAATTAGGTCGGGTTCATTCATAATCGCTGTGGATTTGAAATCGGGCGCTGAGAAATCTGACTATTGGATAAAGCGTAGCACAGCGCTTTTGTTTAGTTTAGCTAACTAACATATTGATTTCGCTTAAATTAATTGAATAAATCAAATTGAAAAATAAAATGGTATTTTTCGATTTAAGCGAACACACTGAGGTTCCGCCCATAGTCTAAAAATTCAAAAATCGATCAGAATATATTTTTTAGCCATAAGTGCTCAATCTAATTTGCAAATATATAGGATATTATATATAATATAATATCCATTTAAAATAATCACAACATGTGTTGGGTTGTCGGAAGTTCGATTGCAGTCGTCGCATGCAGACGTGTTTTTTTATTGTGCTCCGGGAAAAAAAAAATTCAATAAAATCATAAAAGTGCAGTGACTGCTCTAAGAAATCTACAATAACGCGAAAAGACGCTTTTTGCGATGAAATCGCTAATGTTTATATTGATTAATTAATTAATTAATTAATATAAAACACAACACTTAAAACTCAAACTAAATCAACCTCGACTGCAATGAGTTCAAACGACGTTCGCACACAACGTCAACGTGAGCTAGACGAGAGACGGCTCTCAGTACAAAGAAACAACGCGTACTTCTCTTTTAAAGCAACCGAAAACCATGCAAGCTCCGATCAAGCTCGGTCAATTACCCCCAACTTGACCGAATTCTTAAACGTAGAGAGCGAGAGAGCGCGTTCCTGCTCCCCCTCGATACCATCGATGTCTCTGCAGCCAAAGAGTGCAGTAACTAGCACCTCAATTTCTTTGACAACGTCAACAGTAACAACAACAACCGCAACTGCATCGACAGCGCGTTTAACGACGTCATCAGCTAGCAGCGCAAATAGTAATACGTCCGCGCTGCCCGAAAACCAAAACAAAAACAAAAACAATGACTATATTAAGCCGGCTCTGCAGACTGGCATGGATCGCTACATCCAAATCAAAAGGAAGCTGAGCCCCCTGAATTCCAAACGCAAAATAACCCGTGGCAATGCTAGCCTAGTAGCAAAAGAAACGCCCATTAACTCAAACCGATTTAAAATCTTGGCAGACGCCGATGAGGTTGAGGCGGTCGAATCCACTGAAGTTGGGAAAAGGAAGCCAAAACCTCCGCCTATCTATATACGCGAAAAAAGTTCCAATGTTCTTGTCAACAAAATTATTGAGCTTATTGGTAAGGATAACTTCCACATAATACCCCTTGTAAAGGGCAACATTCAAGAAACAAAAGTTCAAATGAAGTCTGAAGATAACTATAGAGTATTATCAAAATATCTTACCGAGAATAAAAAGAACTTTTACACGTACCAGCTAAAAAGCAGCAAGGGCCTGCAAGTCGTACTTAAGGGCATAGAGCCCGAAGTAACGCCTGCAGAGATAAAAAAGGCGCTACAGGAGAAGGGTTTTAGCGCCAAGACAGTCTTTAATATCCTTAACAGGGATAGAAAGCCGCAGCCACTCTTTAAGGTTGAGCTTGAACCAGAAACCAAGCTCCTGAAGAAATACGAAGTGCACCCAATATACAATCTTCAGTACCTGCTGCACCGCAGAATTACAGTTGAGGAACCGCACAAACGCAATGGCCCGGTACAATGTGCGAACTGCCAGGAATATGGCCATACAAGGTCATACTGTAAACTGCGCCCGGTGTGTGTAGTTTGCGGAGAGCTTCATGACTCCGCACACTGCCCAGCGAGCAAAGATGACAGCAACTCGAAAAAGTGCGGCAACTGCGGTGGCAATCACACTGCTAATTATAGAGGATGCCCAGTCTATAAGGAGCTGAAAAGTCGCATCCACCAGAAAGGAATAGCTGCCCGCACCCAAAATGGACAGTTCACGGCGTCCAGATCAAACCCTGAAGTCTTCTTCTCGACTGCAGCCAGATCCTCACTAGGACCCATTAACGTTGACAAAAATGTGACATACGCAAGCGCCTTAAAATCAGGACCGGCGACACCTGCCTCAAGAAGCTCATTTCTGCAATCAGCATATCAAGAACCGAACACGGCTCAGCAACATCAACCAACAGAGCAGCCAAAAAGCAACTTTGAAGCTATGATATGCAGCCTACAACAAAGCCTGACGGAATTTATGTCGTTTATGCGCACAACTATGCAAGATTTAATGCGAAACCAAAATCTATTGATTCAAATGCTGGTTTCACAACAATCCAAATAATGACTTTCCTACGGATATCTACGTGGAACGCTAACGGCGTTTCGCAACATAAACTTGAGTTAGCTCAATTCCTACTCGACAATCACATCGATGTAATGCTGCTTTCGGAAACACACCTCACAAACAAATACAATTTTCAACTACGAGGATATTCATTCTACGGAACAAATCATCCAGATGGTAAAGCACATGGTGGGACTGGAATTCTAATCAGAAGCCGCATAAAGCACCATTTTCAAAACAAATTTGCTAAAAACTACCTACAGGCCACATCTATAAATATACAACTAAATACTGGCAACCAACTTACACTAGCCGCCGTATACTGCCCCCCTCGCTTCAATATAGCTGAAGATGAGTTTATGCAGTTTTTCAACACACTTGGAGACCACTTCATAGCAGCAGGAGACTACAATGCCAAGCACACACACTGGGGATCCCGTCTCGTGACTCCAAAAGGGAAGCAGCTCTATAATGCAATTATCAAAGCCAAGAACAAGCTCGACTATGTTTCTTCTGGCATACCAACATACTGGCCGGCAGACCCAAGGAAACTACCAGATTTAATAGACTTTGCGATTACCAAAAACATCCCTAAAAATCTGATAAGCGCCAATTGCCTATCGGATCTTTCATCTGATCACTCGCCTGTCCTGTTTATTCTACTGCGACATCCAGGAACATTGGAACAACCATTAAAATTGACCTCACAGAAAACCAATTGGGTTAAGTACAGAAAATATATCAGCTCACACATTGAGCTAAGTCCTCATCTCCACGATGAAGCCAACGTAGACAGCTTTGTTAATTCACTTGAGTCTGTACTCGTCTCTGCAGCTCGAGCCTCAACATCGCAAACTATAAATACACAAAGCAATAAAAAGACAAATCTACAAATCGAACAGCTCGTTCTCGAAAAGCGGCGTTCACGTCGCGAGTGGCAATTCCACAGATCGCCATCTGCTAAGCAAAGCTTTAGACATGCCTCACGTCAACTTACTAAAGCCCTACAGCAAGAAGAAGCTTATGTCCACCGCCGCTATATAGAGCAATTGTCAACTTCTAGTACAAAACACTCACTATGGAGAGCTCACCCAACTCTAAGCTCACCGAAAGAAACAGTGATGCCTATTAGAAATCCCACAGGCGGCTGGGCGCGCAGCGATGCAGACAGAGCCAGCACGTTTGCCAATCACCTTAAAAATATCTTCCAACCAAATCCGGCCACTAGTGCCTTTACTCTGCCGACTTTACCATATGAGCCTCAGCTTCAACATGAACCAATCGAGTTTCGCCCAAACGAAATCGCTAATATCATCAAAAACCAACTAAATCCGAAAAAATCACCAGGCTGCGACCTCATAACTCCCAAAATGATCATTGAGCTTCCATATTGCGCCGTCTGCACTATCACCCAGCTCTTCAATGCCATCGCAAAACTTGGCCACTTTCCAGCGAGATGGAAAAAGTCAATTATAATAATGATAGCAAAGCCGGGAAAAGACCACACAATTCCCACGTCGTATAGACCTATAAGCCTACTTTCATGCTTATCTAAACTCTTTGAGAAATGCATTCTGACTCGAATAAACACATACCTAAGGATCCAGGAAGGAATCCCGTCACATCAGTTTTGGTTTCGTGAAAAGCACGGTACAATTGAGCAGGTCAACCGGATAACAGCAGAAACTCGGAATGCATTCGAAAAACGCGAGTACTGTACCGCAATATTTCTAGATGTCTCTCAAGCATTTGATAGGGTCTGGCTAGAAGGTCTAATGTACAAAATCAAGACAATGCTCCCTTGTAATACCCACAAGCTTTTAGAGTCTTACCTCTACGACAGAAAATTTGCTGTGAGGTGCAACACTGATATATCTGACGAATTCACTGTTGGAGCTGGAGTTCCTCAAGGAAGCGTACTCGGACCAACATTATATGTTCTCTACACAGCAGACATCCCGACAAGCACACGATTAACAACATCTACGTTTGCTGATGATACAGCTATTCTTAGCCGCTCAAAATGCCCGATGCAAGCAACTGCGCAGCTAGCTCTTCATCTGGTGGATGTTGAAAAATGGCTATCAGACTGGCGAATTAAAGTAAACGAACAAAAATGCAAGCACGTTACGTTCACCTTGAATAGGCAAAACTGCCCGCCCCTTACGCTAAACAACACCCTACTCCCGCAAGCAAACGAGGTAACATATCTAGGAGTACACCTCGATAGAAGACTCACATGGCGTCGGCACATAGAAGCTAAAAGAACCCACCTAAAGCTAAAAGCCAGCAGCCTTCATTGGCTTATCAACGCTCGGTCTCCCCTTTGCCTTGAATATAAAGTCCTGCTGTATAACTCGGTACTTAAACCTATATGGATGTACGGCTCCCAGTTATGGGGGAATGCCAGCAATAGCAATATTGACATAGTCCAGCGAGCTCAGTCGAAGATCTTGAGAACAATCACCGGGGCACCTTGGTACGTTCGCAACGAAAACATACATCGCGACTTAAACATTCTTCCAGTCAAAGATGTGATCGCAGAACAGAAGGAAAAGTACTTTAGCAAGCTATTGTCGCACCCTAACCACCTGGCGAGAGGTCTAACAAGGTTGAGTAACCAATCACGACTTCGTCGGAATGACCTACCCACCCAGCGACCGTCTTGAGGAACGTGCAACCAGAATGCAGTCTTAGTCTACTGTTAGTTAAATGTTAATGTTAAGATTTGAAAACTTATTGTTAGTCTCAAAATTAAGAGAAGATCCAATAAATAAAAGCAAAGTTTAATAAAAAAAAAAAAAAAAATGTTTTGGGTTGCGCCTTGCTAGCACTTATTCTATTCCGCCTCTCCCAGTTTCGCAAGCCATTTTTTGTTATTTGTAGCGCATGCGCTTTGGGAGCTTTGGTAAAGCTTCTGCGTCCAAGCTTAGTTATGCACTTGTATGCAAACAAAAGTTTGAGTTTGAGCTAAAATGGTTTCATTCGGCTTGTACTCTCCTCAAATTGCGTAATGAGCCTGGAGCCGAAGCTAGTGAAGTCCTTAAATCTAAAGATAAAACATGGTATGATCTACTGATTTCAATAAAAAACAAAAATCTTCCATTGGGAAATGTTTGAGGAGAAATCATAGAAGCACAAAAATAAATGTAAAAAATTGGATATTACAACTTGTTGAGCTATTAATAGTTTTTAATAGTAGCCGAATAACTATACGCGTTTCAAATTATAGTTTAAATATATTTATTTTGAGCTCAATTTAACCCTAATATATGCGGCTCCAATCAACTCCAAAACACAACAAACGCCAAACCAAGAGCTTGCGCAGAAGCTCAACCAAAGCTCCCCAAAGCGCATACGCTACAAATAACAATAAAGCGCATGCGAAACTGGGGACAAAATAGAGACGAAACATGCTGATAACAACAGCTGCAGCTTAGAATATTATTATTATTTTATATGCAATCTTTGGTGGCTGCTTGGCCCAACATCCTCCCCCCATTGAAGGGTGGGCCTTCAATAAGAATTTTGGAAGGGGCAGCAGTCACATTATTGCAGAGGTTATTCCATGGGTTGTCCTCCCTACCACAGAGCGCCGACACATGCCGTGATAGTCCACCGTGGCCAGAAAACACCCAGCCAAATCGAGTGTTTTGAGCCCGTGACCTAACTGGATTTGGCCAGCCGACAACAGGTCAAAGAATAAGCCGGCTCCAATCAGCAGGTCCACTCGCTGCGTTTTGTGGAAGTTGGGGTCAGCTAGGTCCATATTGCCAGGAATCTTCCAGCCCGAAGCATCTATGTCCTGGCTAGGCTGATAGTCCGTTATATGTGAAGCTACAATAGCCTCAATTTCCACTGAATATGTGCTAAGGCGGGACTTCAAGCACACATTAACGGATGCTCCATCTGTTTCAAATCCAGCGCCGCCGAAACAGGCCACCGTTGTGGAGCATTTGGAGCGGCCAAGCCGAAGTTCATTCGCCAGCCGCGACGAGATGAGATGCACTTGTGAACCGGAATCCAACAACGCTCGGCAAGGCAGGAAGGTTCCAGATCGACCACGAACGAGTACATTTGCTGTTGGCAGGAGCACTAGCTCAGCATTGCGATCCTGGGTCACAACAGTGTTAATTGAGCGGGATGGGTTCGCACCAGCAACTGCACCGATGGGACGTGAGACTCGTGCGGGTGAAACCTGCCCGCGAGGGTGCAACAGAATATGATGACGGTGATTGCAAGTCATCCTCCAGACAAACAAAACAGCGAGCCCGACGCCGCACTTCGTCGTACCGTTCCTCAATTGGCAAAGCACTGAACTTTGGACAAGCAGGAAGCTCGTGAGCCGAAGCACCACACAGGGCGCATAGAGCCGGACTGGCGTTAATAACCATGCACGAGGATCGGTTATTGGAGGATCTACCTCGGCCTACTTGGTTAACTGGCGAATACGCCAAAGAAAAGTCAACGCTTTCGAGAGTCCGGCACCTTTGCTCTAAGAATCGTGCCATAGACTCCCAAGTTGGCAGGCTATCATCAGTGTTTTCTGCCAGAGAGTCTTCCCATTTGGCCTTTGTGGCAGGGTCCAGCTTTTGAAAAATGATCTGGATGAGGAGGCATCCTTGAATTTCGGCCGACGTTCCAGAACTCATAAGGGCCCGCATATGTCCATTGAAGCGGTCAGCTAATTCTCGAAGAGTAGCAACGGATCCCGGCTCAACTACCCTTAACTGCAGGATCTCGTTGATGTGAGCCTGGAAGATTAAGCGACGGTTGCTGAAACGGTTGCGCAAAAGGTCGAGGGCAACATCATAGTTAGCGTCGGTAATCTCAAGCGCCCTCACAGTCTCCAGGGCTGAGTCCCGCAGGCAGGAAATTAGCCACCTGAGCTTCTCCATCTTGGTCAAGTGCGGGTGGCTGTCAATGGTTGTCCGAAATAGGGCACAGAAATCCGGCCACTCGGCATAGCCGCCGCTAAACGTTGGCATTGGCAACGGGGGCAATGAGGGAGCAGGCCTATATGGAGCGTTTGAAATCCCAGCACCATTGGTAGCATCCAACAGCGTAGAGTGAGCAGCAACCCGCATAGAACGCTTGGCAACCTCCACCTGGATGTCAACGTGCACGTCCGTAGCCAGCTGAGAGAAACGCCAATATAAATCGCTGCCGATCTCGCTGTAGTTTAACTCCTCCAATTCCTCCTGCAGCATTGTGAAACGGTCGCGCAGACGCTTCTCCATAGACTCGAGGGTCAGAATGGTTAAATCGTCGGTCTGCATCGCAGCCTTGACCTTCCGATGCAGTACCTCCATTTCCTGACATGTTACCTCTGCGCGTCTCCGCAACATCCTTTCCCGGCTTGACGCAGCAGATGCAGTAGCTTCAGCTCTAGATTCCATTGTGCAATTAAATTAAAATGCAACTTTGCGACAACAAAAACAACAACGGTATTTTAGTGGCACTTTTAATGCTGATCACAAGAATTGAACGGGATGATTATCACGTCGGGGTCACCAATTATTGAGCTATTAATAGTTTTTAATAGTAGCCGAATAACTATACGCGTTTCAAATTATAGTTTCAATATATTTATTTTGGGCTCAATTTAACCCTAATATATGCGGCTCCAATCAACTCCAAAACACAACAAACGCCAAACCAAGAGCTTGCGCAGAAGCTCAACCAAAGCTCCCCAAAGCGCATACGCTACAAATAACAATAAAGCGCATGCGAAACTGGGGACAAAATAGAGACGAAACATGCTGATAACAACAGCTGCAGCTTAGAATATTATTATTATTTTATATGCAATCTTTGGTGGCTGCTTGGCCCAACATGATGAGTATTCCAAAGATATGGAAACTGCTAGGTGCCATTCTTATACCCTTGCAGAGGGTATTATAATTTTGGTCAAAAGTGTGCAACGCAGTGAAGGAGACATCTCCGACCCTATAAAGTATATATATTCTTGATTAGGATCACCTCCTGAGTCGATATGAGCATGCCCGTCTGCCTGTTTCTACGCAAGCTAGCCTCTGAGTTTTAAAGCTATCGAGTTGAATCTTTGCACACACCCTTCTTTTCTTTGCAGGCAGTATATAAGTCGGAACGGCCGGGATCGGTTGACTATATCCTATAGCTGCCATATAACTGATTGATCGGAAATGTCATAACTTCGTTGTTTTTCAAGTTAGAAGGATGGGACTTCTATGGATTCTAATTTGGGCGAACGTATACGATCTGCCAATTTTCATAAGGATCGGCCGTCTATATCGTATAGCTGCCATATAACTGATTGATCGGAAATGCCATAACTTGGTAGTTTTTCAAGTTAGAAGGATTGGATTTTCGATGGGTTCCTCTTTGGACAAAATAATTCGATAAGCCAAATTTCATAAGGATCGACTATAACGGATCGTAATAGATCTAATAATATAAGATGCATGGCGGCAACTAGCGGACTGCAACTCAACTGAAAGGGTATATAAACTTCGGCTCCGCCCGAAGTTAGCTTTTCTTTCTTCTTTAATTTGAGTTGGTATACATAAATTTCAAAAATGATATGTACTAAAAATTAAGATGATCAACGCAATTACACGGCCTAAATAATTCAATATATAGTAAAAAATTTGATGAATTTCTTCTTTTAGGTGTATCGCGGAAACTGTGGGTGATGGAACCTATGTTTTCGGAAGTTTGGTTCAGGGGACCCTAAAGGTTATAGAGCATTTTAAACTTTTCGTGGAAGAAAAACAAAATTGGAAGTTGTCGGCCGGTGTTATCAATATTCTAATCGGTGGCTGCTTAGCCCAACATCCTCCCCCTCTTGAAGGTTGGCCCTTCAATAACAATTCTAGAAGGGCAGCAGACACATCTTTGCAATGGATTATTTCACGGGTTTTGCAGCTGCATTAAGACGACTTAATTAGTAGCATTTGTCTCATCTAGGAATCTTGCAGGACGAACAAGTCAAACCAACTTCTTCCAAACCTTAAACCATGCATTGCTCCCCCCAATAGACCAAGGAGCACAGGGGGTCTGGAACGATGATTCTCCTTCTGCATCGGGAAATCCAGCTTACATTACCAGGCGATTTATTGGCATCAGTTGAGGTTAACAGTCTGCTGATCGAAACTTTCAAGCTGTTTTCCCGTGGCGCATTTAGGCGTATCGTGAAAGCAGTCGTGAGGAATATTCCATTTCGAAATATCGATTTTAAGTCTGGGCTGACAGTCCGCAATGTGAGAAACTATGTCAACAACATCGGTGGAAACCAAGTCTCGTTCTTGTGGGGCATTGGTAGGGCTGGGCAGCTGCCCAGCCCTGGGCTGACAGTCCGCAATGTGAGAAACTATGTCAACAACATCGGTGGAAACCAAGTCTCGTTCTTGTGGGGCATTGGTAGGGCTGGGCAGCTGCCCGCAAAGGTGAAACAAAGAATGATGACGGCGATTGCACGTTGGGCAACGAGAAGCTGAACACTCGTGTGCAAAATGGTCATCCAGCGATTCAGCCGTCGCACTTCGACGTACAGTTGACTAATTGGCAAGGCAATAAACCTTGGACAAGAAGGAAGCACGTGCGCCAAACACCACACAAGGCGCATAGAGCAGGACGGTCATTAAAACCCATGCACGAAGATCGGTTATTGGTAGATCTACATCGGCCTACTTGGTTAGCTGGTGGATACGCAACCAAAGAAAAGTCAACGCTTTCGAGAGTCCGTCACCTTTGCTCTAAGAATCGTGCCATAGATTCTCAAGATGGATCTCGGCAGCTGATCCGGAACTCATGAGAGCTCGCATATGCCCATTGAACCGATTCGATAGCTCCCACAAAGTAGCAATAGACCCTCGACCACACGAAGCTGCAGGATTTCATTAATGTGAGACTGGAACATTAAACGCCGGGCCACATCGTAGTTCGCGCCAGTAATTTCCAGAGCTCTTACCGTATCCAAGGCTGACTCCCGCGGTCTAATTTTTGTTGGGTGAGGATGGCTGTCAATCGTGGTCTTAAAAAGGGCCCAGAAATCCGGCCATTCGGCATAGCCGCTGCTAAATGTTGGCATCGGCAACGGTGGCAAGGTTGCTGGCTTGTATTGCATTTCAATGCCGTTCCAATTGAATTGTTTCTTTTTCGCATTTTCTAAACACAGTTGCGCTATCGTGGGCCGCAGCGTTCCCCCGCCGTACCTGCTCTCTCCTACGTCTTCCGAGCGCGGCCGCACTGGACCGCCCTGAACCGTTACGTTCCACTGTTTTCTTTTTCTCCTTCTTCCGTGCGCGCAGCCGTGCCGGTTCGTCCACCCCCGCTGCTGGCCCCTCATGCCGCCTATATTTCCAACGCATTTATTTCCTTCCGCAATTTCTAAACACAGCCGCGCTGGCCCGTCCGGAACCGTTACGTTCCACGCCGTCTCCACTTTTAACTTTGTCCGTGTGCGTAGCTGCGCCAACTTTCCTACCCCCCGCGGTTGCTCCTCTTGCCACCTGTCTTGGCGTGTGGGAGATTCAATCTCCTCACAGTACGTATGTGCCAAGAATTGAAAGAAGGGTGCAATATTCCTGCACAAGACGGATTTTAATTTATCTTTTCTCGACTTAAAATTTTTTTGGCAAACAACCTGCGGTTTTGGTTTCGGATCCTTTAATTCTGTCGCCACTTTCCTTGTACATAAATAAATATCCAGAGTGCATAGGTGAAGCGGGCCTGGTTTACCGACATGTTCCACATAAAGCCGGAAGGTCATGGAATCAGTGTGTACCGGGGAACATAGACGGCAGGTTCTGAAGGGGAACCACGACGCACAAACAGCGGGATATCTAGGCGGAAGGAAAACGATTGCAAGGGTAGTTGCAAGTTACTTCTGACCAGGGATGCAAAGGAACATAAAGAAAGTAACCAACTCAAACCAACTCAGATGCTGGCCGCAGGAAAAATGCTGACACATATCCCAGAGGAGCCATGGCCGGCGGTATGTGCGGATACGGTTCCAATGGTTCCAATGCCGAAAGTCACAACCGAGATGCCAGTAGCAGATTCAAAAAGATCCTTGAGGAGCTCGGATTACGCATTAATTCGGCATTAATTACTCGGCATTTACCGCACCCCAAACGCCACAGGAAAATCGTACAGACAGGGCAGGCCGGAACAGGACGGTCAAAACAAAGAAAGCATTATATTGCAAAGTGACATTGTGGACGGGAGCAGCACAAGCCACGTCCCCAGAGTGTTGGGCCAAGCAGCCACCAACAAAATCATTTAAAAATAATCATAGTATGTTATATTAAGCTGCAGCTGTTATTATCAGCATTTATTCTTCTCTTTTTGTATCCTAGTTTCGCCAACACTTTATTGTTATTTGTAGCGCATGCGCTTTTGGGAACTTTGATGAAGCTTCTGCGCAAGCTCTTAGTTATGCGCTTGTTGTTATTTGGCTTTAATTGGAGCGGCATATATTAGGGTTAAATTGAAACCATAATAAATATTAAAAGTTGAACTAATCCTTGTCTACTTACTCGGCCGCTATTAAAAACTACATTTGGTAACATTTTGGTGGCCTCGACGTGATTTCATCCCGGTTGATTATTTGGATCATCATTTAAGGTGCTACTAAAAAACCGTTGTTAATTGCATAATGGAGTCTGGAGCTGAAGCTCCTGGATCTGCTGAGTCAAGTATCGAGAGGATGGTGCGGAGACGTGCAAAGGTGACGGAGGGAATGGAGGTCCTGCATCGGAAGGTCAAGGCTGCGATGCAGACCGACGACCGACGACTTTACCATTTTGACCCTCGAGTAAATGGAGTAGCATTGCGATAGATATTGGATCGATATTGGAAGCGATTTCTATTGGAAGTTTTCTCAGCTACGTCTACGGACGTGCACGTTGACATCCAGGTGGAGGTTGCCAAGCGTTCCATGAGAATTGCTGTAGACTCTACGTTTGTATGACTGTTTAGGACGACTATTGACAGTCATTCGCACTTCTCCAAGATGGAGACGCTCAGGTGGTTCATTTCAGCCCTGGAGACTGTGAGAGCACTGGAGATTACTGACGCTAACTAAGATGGTGCCCTTGATCTCTTGCGCAACCGTTTCAGTAACCGACGACTAATCTTCCAGGCTCACATCAACGAGATTCTGCAGCTAAGGGTGGTTGAGGCAGGATTTAGCCAATGCTGAGCTAGTTCTCCTGCCAACGGCCAATGTATTCGTTTGTGATCGATCTGGAGCCTTGCCGAATTTTATTGGATTCCGGTTCACAAGTGCACCTCATCCCGTCACGGTTGGCGAGTCAGCTTGAGCTTTACCGCTCCGAATTTCCTGCGGATGGAGCATCTGTTAATGTGTGCGTGAAGTCCTGCCTTAGCACGTATTCTGCGAAAATTGACGGTGTTTTAGCTTCTCACATGGCGTCGGCTCCGGACAAGAGGGAGGGACCTAAGGGTAATGACGTCGCGAGGACCAGGAGGACGATGGATCTTTGACGGCGCTTCGCTACAGTCGGTAAAAATGCCAGGAAAGGCATGAGGCGGATGCGCTTCTGGACTTGGCAAGAGCCAAGCAAAAATTTACCAAAGAAATGGTCGAGGAGGCGGCCCAGCGGTGGAGCTCGGCAGCGATGAAGGATCGTCCAGCGATGCTGAGAAGGGCGGCGCGCCGGAGATAGCAGCGGAACAGAGCCACCCCTGCGAAGGAGGCGATCGATGCGCGGATCCGACAAAAGCCGGAGCCACGACAGTGCCCATGACGGAAGTGGCAGCCAAATGGGTCACCCACCCCGCTCCCCTAGGATGATGCAGTGGAGGGGGACATGGAGCCATGAGCACGATGTCCATGGGTGTGGCTTGCCCCGAAGGCAAGGTCGAAATGGAAGCGGAAGACGTCATGCCCGGAGAAGGGCCTTTCTTAAGAGGTCCGACTCGGCAGGAGGCGGAGATGTGTTTGTCGCCAGAGCTTGTCGCCAGAGCTTGTCGCCAGAGCTTGTCGCCAGAGCTTGTCGCCAGAGCTGCGGCGCAAAGTGGAAGAAGAGGCCTGGCGACGGCGGTGGCAGGTGGGGATGGTTAGGCAAAAAAAATAAATATAAGGGGAAAAAAGGTTTTTTTTAAAAAACATTTGTCCAAAGGACCACCATTTGTCCAAAGCAATCGAAGGTTTCGCGGCGAAACTAACGCCGAGATACGAAGGGCCGTATAGAGTAATGAATTTCATTTTGCCTTTGATCGCCGTGCTACGTCACGTTGGCACGAAGAAAGAGAAAAGGGCACACGTAAGTGAGCTAATAGCCCAAGTAGAGGTATCGGCACCGCAGGCGTAGGACAGAAAAAAAGGAGAACATACAAATATATATTTATCAACAAAAATAGGAACACGCAGAACACATACACGAGAACGGAATTACGCGAAGAAACGGAGAAAGCAATAAGGAGGAGACCCACAACGGGAGCATGGAAGTGGACACAAGAACAGCAAGAACGGATCTATTCCAGACGGCAATAGATCCCGGTGGACACCGGCCGGCCTTTTTTTTCCCTTAACCCAAGCCAGTATGGACGCATTCAACACGCCCAGTATGGACGCATTCATCAGACACAACGCCGGTGGACTCCTCCGACGAGAGGGACCTGGAGATCCTGGACATGCCAGGATGGGACGTCCGGCGTATCCGGGCCACGAGGAGGATCCTCCGGGTGATGACCCAGGGGTCGAACGGAGTCCGAGGAATCCCGGTGGGCACGGCCACAGTCGAGGAGGAGGACCACCGGCCCAGCATGAAGCTAATGGCGCTGCGCAGGAGACGGAGGAGGAGCCAAGGTCGGAGGGAGGGGGACACAACCCTGCTGCTGGCAAGGGCCAGAAGAAGGTTGACCCCGGAGATGGCCAAGGAGGCTGTCCGACGAAGGAAGGTGGCGCCGGGGCGAGCTGCAATGCTCAAGAGAGCGGCGCGCCGGAGATGCCAGCAGAGCAGGGCCACCCGGCGGATCCGGTGGGCTATGAAGGAGTCGCTGGACGCAACGATCAGTAGGATGACGGGTCCACGGGAGCGGCCAAGCCGGAAGTGGCAGCCGGCGAGGCCACCCACCCCGCACCCCCAGGAGCACGAGGACCAGGAGCAATGGACGCGAGGTCCATGGTGATGACACGGTAATCATCCTGCCCAGAGAAAAGGCCGCCGAGGCCAATCCTAAGGAGGGCAGAGTCGGCGGGAGGCGGAGGGGCGGTGCAACAGCAGAACTGGCCGCCATAGCTGCAAAGGAAGGTGGAGGAAGAGACCACGAGAAGGAGGCGGAAGACGAGAAGGAGGCAGAAGGAGGGTTGTTGGAGCGTGGTCTGGCAAGGGGAGGGGGGGGGGGGAGAGTTTCCGGGTGCGCGGAGGCAAAAATGGGAAACGCGTCACTCGAAAACTGTAATATTGTCTCGCAAAAAAAAACGAAAATAAGCCCAACTTTAAACAATTGAATTAAAAAAAGGGGGCAGGGAAACAAAACAAAAACACACTGAAATCAAAGAAAAACAAGAAAGGAAAGCTAACTTCGGGCGGAGCCGAAGTTGATATACCCTTGCAGTTGAGTCGCAGTCCGCTAGGTGGCGCCACGCATCTTATATTATTAGATATATAGCGGATCGTATATAGTCGGCCGATCCTTATAAAATTTGGCATATCTTATTAAATTTGGCAAGAAATGAAAGCTAACTTCGGGCGGAGCCGAAGTTTGTATACCCTTGCAGTTCAGTCGCAGTCCGCTAGGTGGCGCCACCCATCTTATTTTATTAGATATATAGCGGATCGTTTATAGTCGGCCGATCCTTATGAAAATTGGCAGATCAGATTGTTTTCCCCAAAATAGAATATGTACCAAATCCCATCTTTCTAACTTAAAAAACACCAAAGTTATGCCAATTCCGATCGTTCTATGACAGCTATAGGATATAGTCGGCCGATCCTTATGAAATTTTGTACATAAGATATTTTGGTCAAATATAACATGTATGGAAAGTCCAACCCTCTATCCCTCCAACCCTCTATCTTAAAAAACAACGAAGTTATGGCATTTCCGATCAATCAGTTATATGGCAGCTATAGGATATAGTCGACCGATCCCGGCCGTTCCGACTTATATACTGCCACAAAGGAAAGAAGGATGTGTGCAAAGTTTCAACTCGATAGCTTTAAAACTGAGAGACTAATTTGCGTAGAAACAGACAGACGGACAGACGGACCGACGGACAGACGGACATGCTCATATCGACTCAGGAGGTGATCCTGATCAAGAATATATATACTTTATAGGGTCGGAGATGTCTCCTTCACTGCGTTGCACACTTTTGACCAAAATTATAATACCCTCTGCAAGGGTATAAATATTTAAAAAATATATATAACAAGAAAAATTATATAAGAAAAAAATGAAAAAATATGACAAGAAATTAAAAAAAAGGTATATTGTTGAGCTATCAGAGTTTTAATAGCGACCGAAATAATAAAGACTCCACAATTCGATTTCAATATTTTTCCGATCCCAACAAATCCCAACATAAACCTAAGAACTTGCGCAGAAGCTCCACGAAAGCTCCCAAAGTGCATGCGCTACAAAAGAACAACAAAGCGCGTGCGAATCTGGGAAAAACAAAGAATATGGAACAGCTGATAACGGGCAATTAGTGGACCGCTGCGGCTAGTTACACTGAGATACTTAAATAGAAATAATTATAATATTTGATACTGGCACAAGTCCCAACATCCTCCCCCCGTTATATTTCATCTTTCAACAAAATATCCTTAGGGGCATGGGACATCTTCATCACATAATATTGCTGATGATCTCAAAATCCCAAATTCTCAGTTTCAGGCTGCCGTCCAGAGATCCAGAGAGCGCTCGAGCCAGCCGTCAATAGAGTGGCGAGAGTGGAAGGAAACTTCTTTCCGAAATTGCGCGTCGGCGCACCTTTCGATTGCAGGACCGGGAGCCTTCACGGGTGGAGCAGCAGCCACCTTGGCAGCTGCAGACGGCGGCAGCAGCGATGCGGACGACCTCCCCCCATTGGAAGGGTGAAGCCTAGAGTCCAGAATGGAGTCAGACCTGGGCGCTGACTTAATCGGCAACGGTGAAAATAATCCAAATCCTGGGCCAGAAGAGGGATTGAGTACAGCAGCTTCAGAAAATCCATCGCAGACAACTGCCAGATGCGACGTTGAAATAGCGACCACGGGGGGAGCGGTGGATAGCAGGGGCACTGATGAGACGCAATTGGACACGTCCTGGCTATCGTGATCGTTGTTCAGGTTTCGCTCCAATTTCAAATCCTGAGAACTCGATTGGATGTCGCGGTCCAGCGAAGAATCCTGACTGCATAAGCGACAATTTTCCAACAGACCATCTTGCACCTTCACAACCGCTATGGTTGGTTCTGCCATTGACGAAGCAGTGGGACCATTGGTGCCGTCGAGACGCGTGGAGTGTGCAGGTACCCTCATGGAGTGCTTTGCCATTCCCACCTGAATGACAAAGCGCACATCAGCGGCAAGCTGGGAGAATTTCCAGCATAATTCACTTCCAACTTCAACAGAGCTCAATCGCTCTAACTTATCCTGGAATGTGGTAAATTTCTTGCGCAACAAAATTTCCAACGGCTCCAGTACCATGATGGTCAAATCTTCCTTCTGTTCTGCAGCCTTGACCTTATTATACAGGGCCTCCATCTCCTGGTAGGTCACCTCTGCTCTTCGCCGCAAAAGCCTTTCCTTGCTTGCAGGAACCGAGGCACCAGCTACGTCTCCAGACTCCATTATGCAATTTGTTTTTGTGCAAGGTGCAATGTAATGGAAACAACAGCAACAAGTTTTCCTTTTCAAGGTTTCCTTTAATCACTTTAATGATCACAAATCAATTAGAGCGCGATCACGTCGGGGTCACCAAACGTTGAGCTATCAGAGTTTTAATAGCGACCGAAATAATAAAGACTCCACAATTCGATTTCAATATTTTTCCGATCCCAACAAAACCGAATATACAAGTGCATAAACCTAAGAACTTGCGCAGAAGCTCCACTAAAGCTCCCAAAGTGCATGCGCTACAAAAGAACAACAAAGCGCGTGCGAATCTGGGAAAAACAAAGAATATGGAACAGCTGATAACGGGCAATTAGTGGACCGCTGCGGCTAGTTACACTGAGATACTTAAATAGAAATAATTATAATATTTGATACTGGCACAAGTCCCAACATCCTCCCCCCGTTATATTTCATCTTTCAACAAAAAATCCTTAGGGGCATGGGACATCTTCATCACATAATATTGCTGATGATCTCAAAATCCCAAATTCTCAGTTTCAGGCTGCCGTCCAGAGATCCAGAGAGCGCTCGAGCCAGCCGTCAATAGAGTGGCGAGAGTGGAAGGAAACTTCTTTCCGAAATTGCGCGTCGGCGCACCTTTCGATTGCAGGACCGGGAGCCTTCACGGGTGGAGCAGCAGCCACCTTGGCAGCTGCAGACGGCGGCAGCAGCGATGCGGACGACCTCCCCCCATTGGAAGGGTGAAGCCTAGAGTCCAGAATGGAGTCAGACCTGGGCGCTGACTTAATCGGCAACGGTGAAAATAATCCAAATCCTGGGCCAGAAGAGGGATTGAGTACAGCAGCTTCAGAAAATCCATCGCAGACAACTGCCAGATGCGACGTTGAAATAGCGACCACGGGGGGAGCGGTGGATAGCAGGGGCACTGATGAGACGCAATTGGACACGTCCTGGCTATCGTGATCGTTGTTCAGGTTTCGCTCCAATTTCAAATCCTGAGAACCCGATTGGATGTCGCGGTCCAGCGAAGAATCCTGACTGCATAAGCGACAATTTTCCAACAGACCATCTTGCACCTTCACAACCGCTATGGTTGGTTTTGCCATTGACGAAGCAGTGGGACCATTGGTGCCGTCGAGACGCGTGGAGTGTGCAGGTACCCTCATGGAGTGCTTTGCCATTCCCACCTGAATGACAAAGCGCACATCAGCGGCAAGCTGGGAGAATTTCCAGCATAATTCACTTCCAACTTCAACAGAGCTCAATCGCTCTAACTTATCCTGGAATGTGGTAAATTTCTTGCGCAACAAAATTTCCAACGGCTCCAGTACCATGATGGTCAAATCTTCCTTCTGTTCTGCAGCCTTGACCTTATTATACAGGGCTTCCATCTCCTGGTAGGTCACCTCTGCTCTTCGCCGCAAAAGCCTTTCCTTGCTTGCAGGAACCGAGGCACCAGCTACGTCTCCAGACTCCATTATGCAATTTGTTTTTGTGCAAGGTGCAATGTAATGGAAACAACAGCAACAAGTTTTCCTTTTCAAGGTTTCCTTTAATCACTTTAATGATCACAAATCAATTAGAGCGCGATCACGTCGGGGTCACCAAATGTTGAGCTATCAGAGTTTTAATAGCGACCGAAATAATAAAGACTCTACAATTCGATTTCAATATTTTTATTGGGTCAATTTAACCCCAAAATAACGGCAACGGCCGATCCCAACAAAACGGAATATGCATAAACCTAAGAGCTTGCGCAGAAGCTCCACCAAAGCTTCCAAAGTTTATGCACTACAAAAGAACAACAAATCGCAATCGAATCTGGGAGAAACAAGAAAATGGAACAGCTGATAACGGGCAATTAGTGGACCGCTGCGGCTAGTTACACTGAGAGACTTAAATAGAAATAATTATGATATTTGATGCTGGCACAAGTCCCAACATTTTTTTTCCTTTATTGAGAAGAATATAAACAAAAAAAAACAAAATATGGAAAAAAAATGTATTTAAAGGGAAGCATAAGGGTCCGGAGGAAGAAGAAAAGAAAAAAAAATATATAAAAAATATATACACAACAGCATAAGGGGGGAGAAGTGGGGAGGTGAATAGGGCTATCCACGGCAAAAAAAAGGAAGAAACAAAAAAAGATGAACAAAACAAAAACAAACATGAAGCTGGAACCAGGAAGCTTCTGTCGTTCCGGAAGATGGGGAAAGTGTGAGGAGATTAGATCTCCTACACGCCAAGACTGGTGGCAAGGGGGGCAGCAGCAAGGGGGGGAACAGGCAAGCGAGCACGAAGGCGTCATACGGGCCAGCGCGGCAGTGTTTAATAAGAACGGAAGAGAAGAAATGTGAGTACAGACGGCATGCGGGGGCAGCAGCAGGGGCGGAGGAACCAGCAAGGCGTCGCGCACAGAAGAATGAGAAAAAGGAATCACCGTGGAACGTAACGGTCCCGGGCGGGCCTCCGCGGCCGCGCTCGAATATTATAGGAGAGAGCGGGAACGGCGGAAATGAAGCGCCCCACGATTGCGCAGCTGTGTTTAGAAGAATGCAGAAAACACAGAAATGCATTTGGAATGACCAAGGGGGGCGCAGGGGTATCTGGACGAAGTCCGATGGCCAAGTCGTGACTGGCGCTCGCCAAACGGGCATCCCGCGGTAGGAAATGAAGTGCGTGGCGCACTCCCATCTGCGGAAAACCATCATTCCGATTTACTTTGGCGTGGTCGCTTTTATCACCCAGCGGAGCGAGTATAAATATGCTTGGCGCTCGGAAAAAGAAGGTACTTAGGCGCAAGCTTACCGGCTAGGGAAGATCTTACCCAGAGAGAAATCTTACCCAGAGAAATTCTGGTTGAAAAAAAATTTCGCTTGCTTTTTGCTTTGCTTTTGGTTTTTGTTTTTGTTTTTCCATCCCCATTGATTTTTACTTAATTCGAAATGCGTTGTTTGTCATATTTATTTATTATTCATTATATTTATTATTTATTACTCTTATTTATCTTTAACTTAACATAAAAAGCTATAAATAAAACTGAAAAGAAAAAAAAAAGAAATAACAAAAAGCTGAAAATAAATTTAAAATAAAAACAAATTATTTAAGATTTTTACAAATAAAGATATTGGGACGTCCAAATTACTAGTACAGCCAGAACTGAAAATATTTGCACACTAATTACGCGAGATATTTTTTTTTGCTGCCATCAGTTAATGTAAAAACACAAATTTCTTATTTAAATAATATTTTTCATTAAATATTGAGCTATGTTAAAATTTTGTACTTCAATAAAATTATTATCGAACATAAATTGGTAAACTTAAATAATATACGTTGAATTGTTCATGAAATAATATTTTCTAAGTTAAAAGTTCCACCCACAAAGTCCTAAGCGAGATGAAAATTTTCCAGTTTTTTCCAGATTTTCGAGAAGTTTTTTGAGAGCAAAGTCTATGTTGAGAGAAAAAATGTTCTCTCTCCACTTGGGGTGGGTGAGAACATGCTACGAAAGATGCCTGCCGGAATGCACCGAAATAACTATACGGATCGAAGGCCCAAGTGGTGCAAACGGGGGGGGCAAATAAAGAAAGCCCGCCGATAGAAATGCGGCGGGAATTGCAGAAAGTTAACGGTGAGAGCAGTGGAGCGAAGGCTTATAAAAGAAGGGCCCCTGGAGCAAATCGAGACCGAGTCTTTTAGGGAAGCTGGAAGAGTTGAGTGAAAGACCTCCTGTGGCCCCGTGGGTAAGTCTGACATTCAATTCGAGGTGTGATCCTGTAAAGCGAGGGGTAGCCAGCTAGGGAACTCAAGCTCAACAGTGAAACCAAACTGGGACAACCCGGGAGAGTCAATAAAATCCTGATCCATGCGCTGGGGCGTATGCACAGCTTATCACCTGGAGTTAAAGGAGACGCGACGCCAAAACCTCTGGTCTGCCATAGATCCAGCGGAGCGTATGCACGCAGGTGTTTGGAGGCGAGTGGCGAACGCAATCGGGGGCGTGTCCTGCGGGGTAGGTAGGCCCTTCGTGCCCTCATCCAGCCGCCAGTCACCGAGAAGCGCATCGTGCCCGGCGTATGCCTGGAAGGAGAACCTATCGGTCTGCTAACACGGATTAGGTGCCGGCCCCGGCGAAAGGGCATTCCCAGTGAGCCAAGTATACCGAAGGTTCACGGCACCCGCAAAGAAGAAGCAGCGACAGGATCAGCGAAGGAAGCAGCATTGGAGCGGCGACGACGAGGGAGCAGCGGCGTCGACGAGGGAACAGCGACGACGAGGGAGCAGCGATGACGAGGGAGCAGCGACGACAGCAGAGCAGCGACGACAACAACAACGACAGCACAAGCCCCGCAGCTGGAGCATGTGAGTCCAAACGGAGGGAACCGTGAGCCATTTCGGCGCAAGGCACCAAGACTACACGTCCTGCTGGGCGCAAGCATTGGGAGGGCGTGTGTATTGGCACCAACCCGGAGCGGGGATCGGGGATCGACGGGGAGGACGAGCGGCCGGTCGGCTCAGCCAAGCAGCAGATGATATTCACCCTTTTGTACATTTTTCGCAATAAAGGGGATATTTATTAAACAAAGAACCCTGTGTTATTTCTTGGCTCCGGCAATCACGTCGAATACATAAATTCGGTGGAACGTTCCCCCAAACTCTGTGAGCTAGCCGCGGCATTTGTTGCGAGCAAAAGCTAACAAAAACAGTTCTTTACAATATATTGGATCGATATCAGAAGCGATTTATATTAGAAGTTCTCTCAGCTGGCTACGGACGTGCACGTTGACATCTAGGTGGAGGTTGCCAAGCGTTCCATGAGAATTGCTGTAGACTCTACGCTTTTGGTATCAAAGGTGCTACTCCATACATGCCTGCTCCAACATTGCCTCCATTGCCGATGCCAACATTTAGCGGCAACTATGCCGGCTGGATTTCTGCGCCCTGTTTAGGACGACTATTGACAGTCATTCGCACTTGATCATGACGGAGACGCTCAGGTGGTTCATTTCAGCCCTGGAGACTGGGAGAGCGCTGGAGATTACTGATGCTAACTAAGATGGTGCCCTTGTTCTTTTGACATCAACCAGATTCTGCAGCTAAGGGGGGTTGACCCGGGATTTAGCCAATGCTGAGCTAATGCTGAGCCAATGTTGGCGAGTTCTGCGGAACCAAATGTTCTGCGGATGGAGCATCTGTTAATGTGTGCGTGAAGTCCTGCCTTAGCACGTATTCTGCGAAAATTGACGGTGTTTTAGCTTCTCACATGGCGTCGGCTCCGGACAAGAGGGAGGGACCTAAGGGTAATGACGTCGCGAGGACCAGGAGGACGATGGATCTTTGACGGCGCTTCGCTACAGTCGGTAAAAATGCCAGGAAAGGCATGAGGCGGATGCGCTTCTGGACTTGGCAAGAGCCAAGCAAAAATTTACCAAAGAAATGGTCGAGGAGGCGGCCCAGCGGTGGAGCTCGGCAGCGATGAAGGATCGTCCAGCGATGCTGAGAAGGGCGGCGCGCCGGAGATAGCAGCGGAGCAGAGCCACCCCTGAGAAGGAGGCGATCGATGCGCGGATCCGACAAAAGCCGGAGCCACGACAGTGTCCATGTGGGAAGTGGGTGCCACCGAGGCCACCCACCCCGCGCCTCTAGGATAATGCAGTGGAGGAGGACATGGAGCCATGGGCGCGATGTCCATGGGGGTGGCCAGCCCCGAAGGCAAGGTCGAAATTGGAGCGGAAGTCGTCGTGTCCGGAGAAGGCCCTTTCTTAGGAGGTCCGACTCGGCAGGAGGCGGAGAAGTGGTGCCGCTGGAGAGTTTGTCGCTAGAGCTGCGGCGCAAAGTGGAAGGAGAGGCCAGGCGACGGAGGAAGAAGACTCGCAGATGGGGCGTCGTCTGGCAGGTGGGCCTGGATGAGAAAAAAAATAAATATTGGGAGAAAAAACACAATAATAAAAAAAACCAACAAAAAAATATATCATGAAGAAACAAAAATATATATACACCAATAGATAGAAAATATATGAAAAAAATCATACCAAAAAGGATGAAGAAGAGCCAAAAGAAGAGTCGTTTTCTGTACGTATGTACAGGAATTTTTTCCTGATAGTAATAAATCTCTTCAGTGCATGCAGTCGGCGGTGGACAGATCCCTTACAAGCTCTTCGTCGTGAAACAGATGAAACCCCTGATGTGACATTTTATGGGGATCCTGTTGCGAACCTCTGACTTATAAAAGAAAGGACCGCAAAAATTAATTCCGGTTATATCAAAAACCTGATAACCTTTCTCTCTCTCCTTCGGAAGATCGTCCATTACATGCTCTAACAAACGAGGCTTAGTCCGAAAAAAATCTCACGCATTTATTTGTCTCCTTGAGTACAGTCATTCTTTCACCAATAATGAAATCGTATCATCGCCAATAACGCTGAAAAGCTTAATAAAGCATGCGAGCCCCCGGCTTAAGGTCATGAATGGTAATTTCTGTTTTCCTTCTTGAAAAAGGAATCAACGTTCCGGACCCCCTGCACTTGTTACGAGAACTCGATTGCCACATTGATCTATTGGGGGAGCAACGCTTGGTCAAAGGTTTGGAAGAAGTTTGTTTGCTTTTTCACCATGCGTGATTCCTAGATGGGACAAGTACTACTAATTAAAGAATGCAACTACGCAAGTCGTGGAATAATCCATTGCGAAGATGTGTCTGCTTAACTTCCAGAATTGTTATTGAAGGCCCATCCTTCAATGTCCCACAGGATGTTGAGAAAAGCACCACCAAATAAGCCGATTAGAATATTGATAATTTTTTCTGCTGCAGCGGCATTTGTTCTTTTCTGTCTGCCTCCCAGTTTTACATGCATTTTGTTGTTATTTGTATTTGAAATCTAATCCGATGTGCCAAATTTTTTAGGGATCGGCCTATAATATCGTATAACTTCCATATAACTGAACGATCGGAAATGGCACAACGTTTAGAACTTTTCCCTTCAATTTTATTTATGAAATCGCCATATGCAGGCCTCGTGGCGACATTTAAATTCGCTTACTCATTTCCAGCTCTTCTGCGAGTGTTTGCATGCGTCTAAAAGTTACGAGGTTAAACAATAAATCAATAAATCAAGCTACTAATCCTGCACACATTAATTTCCGGCTCTAGCTCGTCAGCGAATGGAGTGGTGTTCTTAGCGGTTATAGCTTACAGGTGTTTTAAGTTATCTGGAATTTATGAATTTTATTTGCGTTTCACATGCCCTGTGTTGTTATTGAGGCGCATGCGCTTTTGGGAGCGCGCCCAAGCTCTTCCGAAAATCTAATCCCATCTGCCAAATTTCATAAGGATCGGCCGACTATATCCAATAGCTGCCATATAAATGAACGATCGGAAATGGCACAACCTTGTTATTTTTAAAGATGCTTGGGGCTTTTTACAACATTTTCTTTAAAAAATTGATTTAATGGTTAAATTCTCATAAGGATCGGCCAAGTATACGATCCGATATATATATAATAATATAAGCGTTAACCAAACTGCCAAACGAAAACAAGGGAATATCAACTTCGGCTACGCCCGAAGTTAGCTTTCCTTCCTTTTTTTTTCTTTTTGAAATCAGTAGATTTACAGTTTGCTCATTTACAATTACGGTTTGTTAAACAACATTTTTTTCAATTAAGAAGAAGTAAACAGTTTTAATATCATACTTTCAATAAGTCGTGACTTAGAAACTTCAACTTTATTAAAGAAAATATTAGTAATAATTTATATTATACATACTATTTTCTACTACATATTAGCCTTCAACATCTGTACCAATAAGGTTAATCATATAAGAAACCTCTTGACGAGGTAAAGTACCGGTGACGAACCTGTATGTGAAGCCCAAAATATCTGATATCAATTTTAGTGACGAAAATATGCTATATAGGTGTACAAAATTGCATATAAAAAATATTCTTGTTCGACACGTGCAAGAAAAAAAACAAAAAAACTCAGTCACGTGCCGAACAAGAATATTTTTTATATGCAATTTTGTACACCTATATAGGATATTTTCGTCACTAAAATTGATAGCAGATATTTTGGGCTTCACATGCAGGTTCGTCACCGGTACTTTACCTCGTCAAGAGGTTTTTTATATAATATCAGTTGTTTTTTTTGTATATATTGATCTTCAATTATTTAAAATAGAACGCATAACATATAGAATATATATACATATATGGAAGTAACCTCTGGACAAGCATGATAAACATCAAAACTCTTTTTTTTTTAACTCTATAGATATTGACATTCAAGAAGGTGGAATAATTAAAAACATTTCCAAAGACGTAAAGAATTTTTTGATAGCTGAAGTTTTACGTATTTTTAATTTACAAAGGTTTTGGAATTTGGTTAGTTTAAAAATTTTAATTAAAAATTTGCCCAAAAATGTATTTAAAATCCAAAATTGTTTCGTAGTTGTGGGAAACCAAATTGTTTTAACAAGTTAACAGATGAGAGGCCTATTCTTATGAGAGTTCCACGATAAAATAAATTATAAAAAAAAACAAGAAAGGAAAGCTAACTTCAAGCGGAGCCGAAGTTGATATACCCTTGCAGTTAAGCAGAAGCTTATATTATTATTATATATATCGGATCCAATATAGTTGTCCGATCCTTATGAGAATTTCACCATCAACCAAATTTCTAATAAAAATATTGCAAAACAGCCCCAAGCATCTTTAAAAATAGATTGGTTGTGCCATTTCCAATCGTTCAGTTAGGCAAGTATAGGATATAGTTGGCCGATTCTTATGAAACATAGGATTAGATTGCCCAAAACGGAAACCATAGATAGTCCCATCATTCTAGCTTCAAAAACAACTAAGTTAAGCCAATTATCCTAATAAAATTTTGCAAATCGGATAAGATTGCCCAAAATGCAATCTGTACTAAGTCCCATCCTTCTAACTTATAAAAAAAACAAAGTTATGGCATATCCGATCAATCATATAATAAACATGTCTTATATCTAAAATAAATGCGCAAAGATAAAAAATTAAAAAAACTGGAAATTACGTTTTTCCAGTTTTTCTAGTTAAACCAATTGTTGAATGTAACAATTTATTTTGGGTGTGCGATATAAAATAATAAATATTAGAAAAGTATTGGCGGAGTTAGTTTGCCTGGTTTTTTTTTTAGCTTGTAATCCATGATTTGGCCCAAAACGGTGGTGGCTGTAATTTAAGTAAAGCAGAGTTTTATTTATATGCATTATATGCTCAGTGGGGGCATATGCATATAAAGCTTTCTACTCATACAATTTTGCATTCTTCTCATTGAGACATTAGACACTGAAACACAAAGCAGAATTACATCAAAAGTTGCCATCACGCAACAAAGTTCAAGGTTAGCCGAGTGGAGAGCGTCGTGGTTCCTAACACGGAGGGCCTGGGTTCGAGTCCAAGTTGAGTCAATGTTTACGTTTTACTTTTTATAAGCCCTTTTTTATTTGGATTTTATTTTTAAATAATACTAATAAACTAAAATCTGAAAAGATATACTCCATATTTTTTAGAGTATTGACCAAATATATGCAGACTCCAAAAAGCAAAGTTGCCAATCAAATACACACACATGTATAAGTAAATGCAAGCTTCACAGGAGGCTGTACAAAATGGGTAGCTGCACTTACAGGACTATATCTTGAGTTTACGGATTTTGCCAGATATGAGCGATATATCAAAAGTTGCGTCATCTCAAAAGCTATCTCCACGTGCAATATAAAAAAGATCAGCCGACCAAATTTTGAAAAATAATTTTTTTTCGTAAAAAAAAGTTTATTTTCAGTGTATTTTTTTTTGTGTACTATATAGACGTTCGGTCTCAAAGAAAGTGAAATTGACATTTAAAAAACCATTTCAACGGTGTAAAGGTTCTTTTTAATATCTTTCTTAATTATAAAGTTATGAATTTTTTCATTAACAAAGTTTTTTTAATTTTTTGACGTAAGGTGTTTTAAAAAGTTGTAGAACAATAGTTGCTCATATGATAGTAACAAACATTTTCCAATTTTTTTCAGGATTTTTAAGAAAAAAATAGTGCAAACAGACAAACCGACAAACCGACAACTGGCTTCATTTTGAAGAAGAAGAAAAAATTTTTTTTCAAAAGAATTTTTTGAATAACTTTTGAATGAAATGTCGGATAAGGTCGGTTGAGGTACCAATCGATGCGTATTTAGCTCTAGAATGCTAAAAATATTCTATCTGGGGACTAAAATGTGTCCACCAGCCCCACTTTAGTGATTAAAAATTTTTTTACTTTCACCCTAATTTCTCCCAAACCAAATAACTTTTGAAATATGTTTTGACAAAAATTATCTTATTGAAACAATACCTTTCGATTGGTATATCATTCATTTAGAACGGTTGCCTACAAAAAATGTTTAATTCTTCGGCTATATACAGTTTCCTCGCGCACGCCTAGGCATGCAGGTCGTCACCTCGTGGACTTCCGTCCACAGTGATAAATGGTGAATTAAGGCGAGAGTTAGTAAAGGGGAGAGAGCTACGAAAGATCCCGAGTTTTAATAAATAGGTGTAAATAGAAAATTGCATATGATTAATTGAAAATATGTAAAGAATCAGAAAAGGAAGCAGAATTATGTAAAAATAGCACTTGGCCTCAAAAAGAGCTTCTATCCAGGAGTGCACACTCAGAAAACGGATTCATTTTCGCAAAAAAAAATTTTAATTTACTTTGATTCTTAATTGATAATTCACAACCCTTTGTGCAACTACTATATATCAGGGTAATATATGTATGAGCGATTGTTGCAATCGCTATTAATGCAAATAGATTTTTACATTTCGCGCACAAATCACAAACTAAATAATGTTTATCAATTGATCTATTAATTAATAGATAGAATAATTAATAGTAATTGATCCCGCCTTGCAGCTCCGGATGCCGTCCTTAGCAGCGCACCCGACATACTCGGTCATCTCCGATGATTATTTATGTTACTGTCCGAAAAAAATCTCACGCATTTATTTGTCTCCTTGAGTACAGTCATTCTCCCACCTATAATGATATTGGATATTTTATATATATTATAAGTAGGTCTTGGGGTTTTATTATTTTAAAAGTGGAGATGTCTAACAGATCTGATAGTTCAACTGGTTTATTTTCGTGTCTAAATATTTCTTTAATGTCTTGTTCGTTTAGTATTTTTGTACTAAAAATGTCCATTTTTGCTAAAGTGATTGTATCGATAAAATTTTGGATATCAAGTGTAATTAATTGTAGTCGGTGTTGTCTTACTTTTGTTTCTTTGTTAACAACGATTGTGTTAAGAATTTTGGTCATAAGTTGGACTTCTTGAAATATACGTGAATTTATTGTGAATTGTTTGTTATTGTTTGCTGCCAGTTCGTTATTTTCGATTCTTATTAAGTCGTCATGGTCTGGTGTACCTGCTAGCCATTTCCATGCTGTGCCCAATTCGTTAATGTCCCTTATATTTCTTGATGGTATTAATTGGGACCTAAGAATTTTAATAATGTTTAGATTTTGGGAAATGTCCCAGTCTGAGTCTGAGTTGCTGTTGTTAGTATTTTTATCTTCTATTCTAATTATTTCTTTGTAAAAACTTAGGTTTGTGATATGAAAGAGGTCCTCAAATGAGTCATACGTCAATACATTGTTTTCATTCTTCAGTAGTAGGTATTCGTTGTTATTGTAGTCGATTATTTCGGAGTGACAATTGATTATCAAAATGGTGATGATAAATGGTATTTCCATTTTCTGTAAAATATGGGTTATTTAATGTTGTCTTTATGAATAGCTCGTTTCCTATTATTAATGATTACTTTGTTTGGTAGGTTTTCATTAATGACTTGTTTTTTAAATCTTGGGCCTAGTTTATTTCGTTCTCCGTGTATTTTTTCGTATACTACTACTCCTACATGATAATTTATCTAATTTATTTTTATTATAATAATCTAACATTTTAGTTTGTGCTGTTTGTAATTTTAATGGTAAGTCATTGTGATCTATTTTTTTAAATAAAATGTCGTATGGTTTCTGATTTGTTACTGAATTAATTGTCATATTGTAGCTTTTTGAAAGGCTATGTCTGGGGTCTGCGTAATGGATTGAAATACCAGAACGCTGTAGGAAGGATTTAAATTGTGCTGATGTAAAGCTAGGTTCGTTTTCTGTCATAATCGTTTTAACTTGGGGAAATGTTTGAAGTATTTCATAGACTCTTAAATCGATATTTTTTTTGTTAGTAATTTCTTTTACAACAATTTGGAATAGGAATCAGTTCAAGTTAAGAAGGTTAGGTTTTGCGCGTAAAAAATGTCAATATGTAAGTGTTGGCCTTCTATTTTTGGAATGGGGGCTTCTCCAATAGGTATTTGAGTCGGGTTTCTGTTATATTTGTTCGTATTACAAATTTCACAATTTGTTATATATTCTTTTAATTTTTTGTACAGATTCGGCCAATAGTATAATCTGGTTATTTGTTTATAATTTTCATCTAATCCTCGGTGCGCTCTGTGTGTTTCCTCTATAATTATTGCTTTATCGTCATTATTTGTTATGTCTACAACAAAACTTTTTGTATATACGAATTTATTAATGAAGTTATTTTTTAATTGAACTTGAATTTCATACAACACTTCTATGGTTGTAGATATTCTTTAAGGACTGTAACTAAGTTTTCTGGTTAATCATATTCAATAATATGACGTTTATTTTCAAATACATTTATCTGTTCATGAATTGTGAATTTTCCCTTTGCTATTAAAAGTTGTTGTTTAAATTGATTAAGGGGTTTTTTTGTTTCGCCTATAATTTTACTAAAGCTACTTCGGCTGAGTGTTGGGTTCCGTAATCCGTGGACTCTACGTCTTCTTCTTCTGTAATATTATTTATTTCAATTCGGGACAGTGCGTCTGCTACTACATTGGTAGTATCCGGTTTATACAAAATTTTTGGGCTGAAGCTTTCTATGTAATTAAACCATCGTTTTAATTCCACATTTGGGTTTTTATCCGAAATTGCGTATGAGAGCGGTTGATGGTCTGTATGTATTTATGTTCCCGATACTCCGTAAAAATAGTTTCTTAGGTTTTTTAATGCCCAAACTATTGCTAAAGGTTCTTTTTTGTTAGTCGCGTTATTTCTTTCAGTTTTGTTAAGGGTTTTTGATATTAAAGTGATTGGGTATCCGTCCTGAGAAAGTACAGCTCCTATAGCTAAGTCAGATGCGTCAGTTGTTAATGTAAATTGTTTTGAATAGTCTGGTTGGACCAGTTCTATTTGGCAAATTAGGTGTTCTTTGAGTTCATTAAATGCCTGTATTGCAGTCTCGTCAAGAGTAATTGAAACATTTTTTGACATCCTCTTGGATATTTTTCCATTGGAGCCTTCTAACAATCTAGTTAGGGGTTTGGCAATGGTTGCATAGTTTTTTACAAATTTTCTATAATATCCAGTGAGGCCCAGAAAGCTACGCAGCTCTCTGATATTTTTGGGAATTTGGTAATTTGATATGGTGTCGATTTTTTGGAGGTCGGTTTTAATAATGTTTTGCGCTACTACATATCCTAAAAATGAAGTTTCTAATTTAAAAAATTCAGATTTTTCTAGTGATATTTTATATATATTGGCTTTATGTAAAATATTAATGATTGAATTTAGGTCTTTGAAAAATAATTATGTCATCCATGTAGACATGGCAGAATTTACCAACATGTTCTCGAAGTATATCATACTTTGCCCTCTGGAAGATTCAAGGTGCGTTTGTTAACCCGAATGGCATTCTAATGAATTCGTACTTTCCGTTGTTAATTGAAAATGAAGTTTTTTCTACGTCTGATTCTTTCATCAAAAATTTGGTGGAAACCTGATTCTAAGTCTATAGTACTAAAGTATTTATCTTTTCCTAGATTTGATAAAATAACTGTCGGATCTTGCATGGGGTATCTATCTGGAATCCTGCTAAGGTTTAGTTTCCTGAAATCGATGCATAGTCTATGTTTAGGGGTGCCATCTTCATTAGTACCTTTTTTTGATACTACAATTACGGGTGAGTTGTAAGGACTTTTGCTGGGTCTAATGATTTTGTCATTAATCATTCGTTGTATTTCTTGATTAACAAATTCGTTTACTTCTTGTGAGTATGGGTATTGTCTTGAATAAATCGGTTTATCGTTTATTGTGTCTATTTCACAGCGAACGTCCGTCCGGAATGGTAAATTTGTATTTATTTCTGAATGTACTTTTTTTATTGTGCTTATTATTAGTTCAATGTAGTTTTCTGTATCGGTTTCGTCTGTATTGTTTTCTAAATTGTTTATGCCGAAAATATTTTCGGTCGTGTTATCCATATTCTTATATGCTGCAGTGCTTACATCGTTTGAATCGGATTTTACATCGGCATCGTGTTCAGTGTTTGAGTACCCTGAACCACTCGAGGGATAGTTGTCGAAAATTTGGTGCATTTGGAACCTGAGTATTCCAAATTTTTTGTGTCGGAATGAACATCGACGGCGTGTTTGGGTTTTTTATAACCCAAACTGTTAAATTTGTAATTGTCAGAAGTGTTCCTGACGGTGCTCTTAGAACTTAAGTGTTTCGAATGTTGTGTGTCGGAATGAACATCGACGGCGTGTTCGGGTTTTATGTACCCAAACTGTTACATTTATAATTTTCGGAAATATCGCTGACAGTTTTTGGACCCTGAGTGCTCTAAACTGTATATGTCGGAATGAGCGTCGACGGCGTGTTTGGGGCTTATATATCCCAAACTTTTTATGCTAAGTGAATTCTTGCTTGACAAATTTTCGTAGTTAAAATACTTTTCTAATATATATTTTTTTAGTGGAAGTATGGTTGTTTCTTTGTTTAGTTCTAATAAATTTATTTTTTCATCATAGTGCAATTTTTCGATTTTTCACTTACATTTTAGTGTGACATTGTACGTGTCAATGACAGCTCCTATATTTTTTAGTAAATGGTATCCTATTAATAAATCTGCCTTTAAGCCCTCTATTTCGTAAAAAATTTGTTTTGTTTGAAAAATTGTTATGTAGTGGCATATTTTTATTGTTGAGTATCCATTAACTGTGGATACTCTTTTATAAATGGGCAATTCTATACCGTTTTTGTAGGTACCTTTTTTTATGTAACAGTATGTATCTATCAGAACATTAAGTTTTTTATTAATTTTTTTGTCAAATCGTAATATGTGTGGCAGACCTACTCTTCTCCTAAAAAATGTTCCTCTTTGATATTATTTATGCGCATTTGTTTGTTCCTAGGTTGAGCAGATGATTCAATTTGTGCGCGTTTAACTGCCTGTTCTGGTTGTTGGAATGAATTATATTGGAGGCTATTTGTAGTTTGGTATTATTCACCATTTGGGAATACTTGGTTACTATTCTTATTTTGGATTTGGATGCTGGAGTTCACTTCCATAGGTTCGCTTTTGTTTTGGTATGTAATATTCCTTTGAGTCCAAGTATCATAACTTGGATAAGGATTATACCGAGTGTTATTGTGTTGATAGCTATTATGGTTTTGGTAGCTATTACTATTGTTGAGCCAAGCAGAAAAGGGCGAAGCTGCGTAAAACAAGTTACGTATATCATAAATCTGAGTAGCGGCGGCGGGTTATCAGCAGTTTCTGGTTTTTTTGTTTACTTCTCCCCCGTTCGCATGCGCTTTGCTGGTATTTGTAACGCATGCGCTTTGGGGAGCTTTTTTGTAGAGCTGCTTCACACTAACTAATCTTACATTTGTATGCGTTCCCCCGCCTCGCCTCTTGCCAACAAAATTATTGACAAATGCATTGCTTGGAACTTCTATTACTAAGCTTTACTTTTTCATTGTCATTTTGGCATTGATTTGAGTGACTGCAGTTGTTGGGTTAAATTGAACCCCGAATAAAATATTGAAAATTTAAACTTAAACTTGTCTATTTAGCTGCTATTAAAACCATTAACATTTTGGTGACCCCGACAGAATTTCATCCTGGTTGATTATTGTGTTCAGCATTAAAAGTGTAACTAAAACGCCGTTTTTGTTGCTGTTACAAAGTTTTATTTTAATTGCATAATAGAGTCTGGAGCTGAAGCTACTGGATCTGCTGCATCAAGTAGGGAGAGAATGCTGCGAGGACGCGCTGAGGTGACTTGTCAGGAAAAGGAGGTCTTGCATCGGAAGGTCAAGGCTGCGATGCAGACCGACTCTAAACCGAGCTAAATTATAGCGAGATCGGAAGCAATATTGAAAATTCTCTCAGCTGGCTACGGACGTGCACGTTGACATCCAGGTGGAGGTTGCTTAGCGTTCCATGAGAGTTTTTACGCCCTCTAAGCTCTTGGATGGTACCAGTGGTACTGGGATTTCTTCTACTCCATTGCTCCCATTGCCAACGCTAACATTTAGCGGCGCCTATGCCGAATGGCCGGATTTCTGTGCCCTGTTTAGGACAACTATTGACAGTGTCTAACAGGAACACTATTTATTAGGACAACTATTGGATCTGTCAACGGTCATAAGTGGGCCCTCATGAGTTCCATGGAACGACGGCCGAAATTCAAAGGCCGCCTCTTCATCCAGATCATCTTCCAAAAGCTGGACCCTGCCACAAAGGCCAAATGGGAAGACTCTCTATCAGGAAGCAGTGATGACAGCCTGCAAACTTATAAATATATGGCTCGGTTCTTGGAACATAGATGCCGTACTCTTGAGACTGTAGATTTGGCCTTAGCTCCGCATTTGCCAGCGAATGAGGTGGGCCGACGTAGGCCATTTAATAATCGATCGTGCATGCTCCGCTTGCTTTGTGTGTCCTTTGCGGCATCCTGGCACACCTGTACCTTCTGGCCCAAGGATCCTCGCCGTGTCAGTTGAGGAACGATACGATGAGGTCCGACGTCTTGCCCTCTGCTTTGTCTGCCCGAAGTCTAAGCACTTATCCCGACGATGCTCATCCTCCCGCTGCCCAACTTGCAATCGACGACATCATGCGCTATTGCATCCTTGCGAGCGTTTATCTAGCGCCACTTCCGTTCCTGCTTCTGGATCGAATCCGGCCAATGTAGCTGGGGTTGCGACCTCTCAGGCTCCTCCTGCTAATGCTCTTGTTGCACAGGATCGCAGCGCTGAAATAGTGTTCTTGCCCACCGCCCACATTCTCGTACGTGGCAGAGCCACGTACAGATCAGGAGCCTTTCTTCCTTGTCGAGCGCTACTTGACTCCGGCTCCCAAGTTCATCTCATCACATCACGGCTGGCCAGCCAACTTCAGCTTCATCGGTCCAAATGTTCTGTAGCAGTGACTGGCCTTGGAGACGCTGAGTTTACTACGGATGGAGCATCGGTTAACGTTTGCCTGAAGTCTCGCCTATCCACGTACTCCGTTTACATTGAGGCAATTGTGGCGTCTCACATCATAGAACGTCAACCTGGCCTGAACTTAGATGTGTCCAATTGGAAGGTTCCCGCCAATGTGGTTCTAGCTGACCCGGACTTCCACCGAGCTCAGCGTGTGGATGTGCTGATTGGAGCAAGCCTGTTTTTTGCCTGCTCTCAGTCGGGCAAATCCAGCTAGGAGACGGTCTGCCTCTGCTGCAGAAGACACGTTTTGGATGGGTAGTTTCTGGAGGAGGTTGCACCCCGGAACACCCTCGCTTGGCCGCCTCATGTAGGATGATTCCTGCTGACCCAGCAAACTCTGTTGACGATCGCCTCGATTATCTTCTCCGCCAATTCTGGGAAGTGGATGCCTGCACTGCGCCTATCGTTCAGGCTACTAAGGAGGAGCTCGATTGCGAGGCCCACTTCGTCATGCACCACGTCCGTCTTGAATCTGGTGCCTATTCAGTTCGTCTTCCAATCAAGCACAGGGGCGAGCTGTTAGGGGAATCCTACGCACAGGCTTTGCGTCGGTTCCATTCTCTTGAGCGCAAGCTGGATCGTCATCCGAGTTTAAGGACCCAATATTCGCCTTTCATCAAGGAATACTTGGATCTGGGTCACATGTCTCTGGTGCCGCAGGAATTGCGAGGTAAGTGCCAGTATTTCCTTCCCCACCACTGCGTCCTGAAGGAAGAAAGTTCCACTACTAAGCTAAGAGTTGTGTTCGATGGTTCGGCTGCTACGGCCTCTGGCTATTTCCTCAATGATGTCCTGATGTCCGGCCCCGTGATTCAGCCTAAGCTTTTTCACACATTGCTTCGGTTTCGGTCTCACCTTGTAGCTTTGACTGGGGACATTTGCAAGATGTACCGCTGCGTAAGGGTCTTTCCGGATGATAGTTTTCTGCAGTGCATCCTCAGAAGAGATTCTATCCACGATGACGTGAAGGTTTTTAAGCTCGACACCGTGACGTATGGCACAAAGCCTGCGTCTTTTCTATATGTTCGCTCAATGCATCAGCTGGCTGAGGATGAAGGTGCCAGTTTTCCCGTTGGCTCTCGTGTTGTCCTCCAGGATTTTTATGTGGACGACCTTATATCTGGTGCCCCAACGAAGACTGAAGCGCTTGAGATAATAGCTCAAAGCCTGTTGAACAAGGGTCAGTTTCAATTAAGGAAATGGTGCTCCAACATCCCAGAGGTTTTGGATGGCGTACCCGAAGGTAATAGAGAGTCATACTTGAAATTTGACGATGGCAGTCCGTTCACAAAGACTCTTGGATTAGCATGGGATCTTTCTGCTGACCTGCTGCTGTTTTCCTTTGAAGCTCTTCAGCCCACCGCCAAACCAACCAGGAGGTCGATACTATCTTCCGTCGCTCGGTTTTATGACCCAATGGGCTTGGTAGGTCCTGTCGTCACTGGGGCAAAGATCCTGTTGCAGAAGCTGTGCCGAGAAAATTTGTCATGGGATGAAAGCCTTCCTCAGCCCCTTCTCTCCGAGTGGTTACAGTTCTGTTCCAGTTTTGACCAAACTCAGCGAAATAAGTTTCCTCGTTTAGTCATTCCCTGCCAAGAAAGGCTGGAGGTCCACGGATTCTGCGACGCTAGCTTGGATGCGTATGGAGCTTGCGTGTATGTATTGTCAGGGTCTGATTGTCGGCTGTTATGCTCAAAGAGTCGAGTGGCACTCATTAAAACTCAGACAATACCGAAGCTAGAGCTATGTGAAGCTGAGTTACTAGCAAGACTGATGGCTGAAGTTGCTGATCTTGGAACATATAAAGGAGATTATTATTGTTGGTGTGATTCCTCGGTTGCCCTATCTTGGACTCAAGATGAACTTGCTCGATTCAACGTGTTTGTTTCAAATCGCGTCTCTTCCATACAGGAGCTCACCAAGTCAATGAAATGGCGTTATGTTCCTACTGCCTTTAACCTAGCCGATCTACTCTCCCAGCCTTGGTACGATACGATATTACCCTCCCAGCCTTGGTCCCAAGGCCCTTCATTTCTCCGTGGTTCCAAAGATGATTGGCCCATCGCTATTGTGGCCGAAAAGGCCACCACCGAACTTCGCGTCAGGATTTTATTGGCTACGGCTCCACCCAGGGATATCGCCGCATTGTCAAAGTTTGCCAACTCGTTTCCCCCCCTACAGAGAGTGTTCGCCTACATTTACAAATTTTGCCGCCGCATCCGTCACGAAGGGATTTCTGTTCAGGATCTCAAAGGAGGAACCCATCTGCTATTGCGAGTCGTCCAGCTTACCGAGTTTAAGAGATAAGCTTACTTAAATCGCGCAGATTGGTTCCGCTCTCAAACCCTCGCTTGCTTCCTTTGTGGATGATGCTGGTTTGCTTCGTGTTGACGGGCGATTGCGGAACTCTGCGCTGGATTTTGACGGACGTCATTCGATCATTCTTCCCAGAGGCCATCCCGTCAGTTCGGCTATAGTGACTCACTTTCACGAGAAGAACCTGCATTCTGGCCCTCGGGCACTAGTGGCGAAAATCCGTTCTCAATACTGGCCCATTGGGGGGAGGAAGACCGTTTCAAGGGTTGTGAATAAATGCGTACGCTGTTTTCGCGCAAAGCCTCGTCTACTGGAGCATGTCATGGCCGATCTTCCAACCGAGATTGTTGAAGGATTCCAATGTTTTGATGTCACCGGTGTGGATTTTTGCGGACCGTTTTTCTACAAGGCAGAGACTCGGAATAAGGGCCCTACTAAGTGTTATGTAAGCGTCTTCATATGCCTTAGCACGAAGGCAATCCACTTGGAGTTGGTTAAGGACCTTTCCACCGCTACGTTTCTGAGCGCCCTCCAACGTTTTATTTGTACGCGACGTAAACCCAGACAGATATGGTCGGATAATGCCACCAATATTGTGGGAGCCAAGAATGGCTAATTGAGTTAAAGCGAAGATTCCTCAGCCAGGATCATCAGGCTTCTCTGCACGAGTTTTGCCTGTCTGAGTCTATCGAGTGGCGATTTATTCCTCCGCGCTCTCCCCATTTTGGTGGTCTGTGGGAAGCAGCAGTGAAGACGGCTAAGCACCATCTTTATCGCGCAGTTGGTCCCGCAGTTCTTGGCTTCGAGGAATTAAGGACTTTGTTGTGTCGCATCGCCTCAATTATTAATTCTCGGCCCCTTGTGTCGATTTCAGAGAATCCTGCGGATCTAGATGTACTGACGCCGGCTCATTTTTTAAATGGCGGACCGCCTTCAACATTCATCGAGCCGGACCTTACTGCGCTAAACTTTAATCGGCTGGATGGGTGGCAGAGAGTCTCCTTCCTACAGCAGGTTTTCTGGGCTCATTGGAAGGAAGAGTACCTCACGCTGTTGCAGCAGCGTTCCAAATGGCACACCCCTGGCCCTGTAATTGCTGTTGGAGACATAGTCCTGGTGAAGGATGAAAATCTACCCCCAATGAGGTGGCCTCTGGCCAGGATACTGGAGCTGGTTCCAGGGCGTGACGGAGTGAACCGTGTAGCCGTTCTCAAAACAGCGGTTGGAATGACTAAGCGTGCGGTGTCACGATTGTGTCTGCTGCCTGTCAAGGATTCGGTTGAAGACCCAGCCTTCAACGGGGGGAGGATGTTGAGCCAAGCAGAAAAGGGCGAAGCTACGTAAAACAAGTTACGTATATCATAAATCTGAGTAGCGGCGGCGGGTTATCGGCAGTTCTGGTTTTGTTTACTTCTCCCCCGTTCGCATGCGCTTTGGTATTTGTAGCGCATGCGCTTTGGGGAGCTTTTTTGTAGAGCTGCTGCACACTAGCAAATCTTGCATTTGTGTGCGTTCATATTGCTAAATTCATATTACTAAGCTTTGCCACTTGTTTTATTGTTATTGATTTGAGTGACTGCAAGTTGGGGTTAGAGTTGAACCCCCGAGAATAAATATTGAAATTGGATTGAAAATTGAACTTTGGATTTTAATTCATTTGGCCGCTATTAAAAACTATTAATAGCCCAACAACTATTTTGGGGGTTATTTTTATTTTGGTAATTATTATTATTCTTAGGAGAATTTCTATTATTGTGCTGATAATTGGGATTTGGTCCATTATGATTTTTGTAATTGTCGTTGGTTCTATTCAGGCGCAATTGATTGCCCTGATTCTGACCATCAGATCTATAATATAGTTCGTTTTGGTTTCGTTGGTTATCGTTATAACGGCGCTAAGGTGCGCTAAAACGCTAAGCGAACTGTGCCCTCATATGATTGCTCTCCATTTCTTGAACTCTAGCTAGAGCGTTTGGTAAGTCTGGAGGATTTAGGGAAAATAACATGCCAGAAATTGGGCCGTTTAGGCCAGTTATGAATACCCTCAAGGCATTTTGTCTATGTCTGAGGTTTGCTTCTGTAGTTATTGGATGTTTTTTCCCTTACGTACTTATGGTTTTATTTATTAAGAGGGTTAACTTTTTGTTAACCAAATTATAAAAGTCCATAACCGAAAATCTGTTTTGTGTCAGCACACTTAATTCTTGTTCAATTATGTGGATTGGCCTCTTGTCGCTAAAGACAAAATCGAGTCTAGCCAAAATAGCGTCAAAGTTGAATTCGGTTCCATGGTTTGTTAAAGTGTCTTTGGCTTTGCCTACTATCTTGTTTCTTAAAATGGTTAGGGCTACAAAGTACCGACGGCTTTTGCGGACATGGAGTCCCATTGCTGTTTCCGCGGCTTCTCGCCAAGCTACGTAATTGTCTAGATTTCCAGAAAATTGGGGAACGGATTTGACTATCTCTAGTGTTTCGTCGCATGGAATGGTATCGTCAATCTGTTCGATTTGGAATTCGGTCACTAAATGGGATTTGGAATCCAAGAGAGAACGTAAAGTTTTTATTTCCTCATGTAGTGGTGTTAGGTTGTTAGCTATTAATCGGACAATTAGGTCTGATGTTAATGTTTGTTCAGGTGTTTGTCGGCTTAAATTAGCGCTAGTAGATGGACCGTTTGAGTCTGTCATTTTAAAGTTTCTTAAAGCGTTTATTAATTCTTCCAGTATTAATCTTCCAGTATTAATCACTATTTAGCAAAACAGCAGGCAATTTTTTTCTATTGGTATATTATATGAAATATATATAGACATATTTTGAGACGGGGATTTATAAAAACACAATAGAGAGAGAGGTGTGTAAAATAGGGTTTACATTGATGTGTTTTTTTTTTTTGTTTTTTTAATTTTATTTTATTTAATTTTTTTCACTTTTTTCGAGTTTGTTTTTACTTATTATTTTTAATCTTATCCTTTTTTATCTTCTCGTTTGTGTTGTTTGTTGTGTTTGTGTTTTTTTTTGTAATTTTATTTTTAGTTACTTTTTTCACTTTTTTCGAGTTTGTTTGATTTTTCACTTCTTTGTGGTTCAAAATTATTCAGTTTGTATATTTTGGTTTTGTTCTCTTTTTCTTGAAAAATTCCACTTTGGGCGTTGAGCTTATTCTAGTTATTACCGGTACGTGATATAAGTTTTTTTACATAGAAACCTTTATTTTTCAGGTTTATGATTTTTTTTTTTTTAATTAACGCGGGCCCTACGTTGGGCGCCAATTATAATCACGACGGGTTTTAAAAAATATATATTTAAACTTTATTAGGTTTCATTTAGATCCCGATCTTAATTCTAACAAGGCATTGTTTCTTAACCTATGCTAGATCCCGACTGACCAGGCTTGAGCTGATTCTTTTCCTTCTTGGTTCGGGATCTTCCCGAAGTATATTACGAATTGAATTCCGAAGAGAATTTCCCGAATGGGATTGCTGTGATCAGCATGGAAAATTTGGGTATCAATACGGATGCCTAAAAAGGGGAGCCGCAGTGGCGTGATTCTAGCGGATGTTTAGTCTAATATTGTTTTAGCCGTGGCCAGCTCAATAGGGGGAATTTGTTTATTTCATTCCTCAAGCTTGATCTGCCGTTAGGGTGCTAGATGCGAGTTTGGGAATGTTTACATTATAAAGACTCAAAAGAGCTTGGTGGCAAGTGCCCAAATAATTGTTTATAATATTCATATAAAATATGGCTTAAATTTCTAGTTAATTTGCAGGCCTCGTGGCGACATTTAAATACGCTTACTCATTTCCAGCTCTTCTGCGAGTGTTTGCAAGCGTCTAAAAGTTACGAGGTTAAAGAATAAATCAATAAATCAAGCTACTAATCCTGCACACATTAAATTCCGGCTCTAGCTCGTCAGCGAATGGAGTGGTGTTCTTAGCGGTTATAGCTTACAGGTGTTCTAAGTTATCTGGAATTAATGAATTTTATTTGCGTTTCACATGCCCTGTGTTGTTATTTGTGGCGCATGCGCTTTTGGGAGCGCGCCCAAGCTCTTCCGAAAATCTAATCTGATATGCCAAATTTCATAAGGATCGGCCGACTATATCCTATAGCTGCCATATAAATGAACGATCGGAAATGGCACAACGTTTAGAACTTTTCCCTTCAATTTTATTTATGAAATCGCCATATGCAGGCCTCGTGGCGACATTCAAATACGCTTACTCATTTCCAGCTCTTCTGCGAGTGTTTGCATGCGTCTGAAAGTTACGAGGTTAAAGAATGAATCAATAGGGCAAAATTCAGATACGGATTGTTAATAAAAAGTGTAACGAACAACGAGGAGCTGGTGATCTTTGCAAGCTACTAATCCTGAACACATTAAATTCCGGCTCTAGCTCGTCAGCGAATGGAGTGGTGTCCTTTAGCGGTTATAGCTTACAGGTGTTCTAAGTTATCTGAAATTAATGAATTTTATTTGCGTTTCACATGCCCTGTGTTGTTATTTGTGGCGCATGCGCTTTTGGGAGCGCGCCCAAGCTCTTCCGAAAATCTAATCCCATCTGCCAAATTTCATAAGGATCGGCCGACTATATCCCATAGATGCCATATAAATGAACGATCGGAAATGGCACAACCTTGTTATTTTTAAAGATGCTTGGGGCTGTTTCCAAAATTTTCATTAAAAAATTGATTTAATGGTTAAATTCTCATAAGGATCGGCCAAGTATACGATCCGATATATATATAATAATAAAAGCGTTAACCAAACTGCCAAACGAAACCAAGGGAATATCAACTTCGGCTACGCCCGAAGTTAGCTTTCCTTCCTTTTTTTTTTCTTTTTGAAATCAGTAGATTATGTTTTAATTTCGGATTTAAGAGAAAATTCTAAATATACTAACTATAGGCTTACCTCTCAGACTGGGCTTCCCTTTTTGTTGTTTCGGGTCGGGGGCGACTAGTTGATGCTCCTATATTGTACGATGCCAAGTTTCCAGTATTGTTGACGAAGCGCTCTGAATTTGTCCAGAGCTATGTCCGATACGTTCGTCACCACGAGCACTGGTGAGTCTTTTGCGACGCGCAGGAAGTCTGAAGTCAGATAGTACGGATATGCATTCGCTGTTTTAAATGCAAGCCTCAGCTGATGAATCAAATCATGGTAGATATACCATTAGATCGAATCCGTGCTCTCCGCCCATTCTCCATATGTGGCTTGGGTTTCTGTGTTCCTATTGAGACGACATTGAGAAATATTGGTTGCCACGTGGTAGGAAGTTCATTTATAAGTAGTGTCTAATTGGTCCACTGATTCATTTTTATTGTCATTTCAAAGGTTCCCTGGGCGCGAGTTTGACCGCAGGTGCTGCAGACCGTCCTCGTTGGAGTCGAGGCCGTCTTGAACTCGAGTGCCCCTGTTAAAGCGTTGACTCCTGGGCACTTGATGACAGGCGGGCCCCTCATCACCCCACCAGCGCCGCGAACTACGAACCAGCGTAGTGCTTGCGTGGTCTAACGTGCTTACCAGCGTGGTCTAACGTGCTTGCGGCGATGGCGGCATGTGTCATCAATCAAGAAAATGTTTTGGCAGCGATGATCCCGGGAGTACGTCTTGGCCTACAAGTGCAGTCGAATGGGCAGCGGGATCGGGAGGACATTAAGAAGGGCGAGCTGGTCCTGGTCGCAGAGGATCTCCAGCCGACCCCACAAAGGATTGCCGCAATAGTCGCAGTGACTCACGCCGTCGAGGACGGAAGGGTCAGGGACGACATCGTGAGTACTAGCTCTGGAGCTGTTTTTAAGAGAGCAGTCTACAAGCTGGCGAGGCTGCCGTTTGTTGTTCGCCCCGCTTCCCCGCAATAGATAAGCTAGGCTTAAGTGTAACATGAAATATAGATCGAATTATAACGTGAAGTCGCATGCACATAATATTTGCACTTAATGGACATAACATAATACATGTAAGTGCATGTAATATAATAAGTAATAATATAAAAAATAAATAATTTATATTATACATACTATTTTCTACTACATATTAGCACTAACCATACAACATATAGACTTCCCATTTCATACAACGAAAATGGACGCAAAAATTTCTTGCGACAGGCCCCCGGAGGCCCCAGAGAGAATCTTACTCTCATTCTTACGCTCATTTTTACGCTCATAATCTCATTTAACTTTTTTGGTTGTTCAGTCGCAGAGAGGCGCATCATCAAGAAGGTTCTTCTGCGGTTAAACCGATCTTTATATGTATGCGTGCTCACACATTCACACACACGGTTTCATGTGTGCGTTGGATTTCGTTTTGAAACCAGCTAAAATTTTTGATTTTTGTAACTTTACAGGCATGCTACCCTAAGAAAATTGGGGTATACATTATACGCTAATGATGAAAAAATATGTTTTATATTTTAATATTTCAACCTATATTTTATATTTGTTATTGAATACGATTAAGTGGTAGCTGTAAAATGTTTTTCACATATATATATGCATATGTCAACGAATGCATTAAAATATATTAAGGTAGAAACAGGGTATATTTCAGTCGATTGCTTTTAAGTTTTTGTAGTTCTGCCAGCGGATGGTGTTCCATACCCTTCTGATTGATGATTTTTGTGGAGAATAAACAAAAACAGCTAATTTTTTGTTTCTGTGGGCATCAGTAGGGTATGCAAGAACCATCCATTTGAAAATAACAACAGTAAAATTTGCGTTTTAAGTAAAAGCGACTGAGAGATACCCTGTTCCTATCTTAGTACAATGATTTTTAATTGTTCGTAAATATATAAATACGTAATTTCGTAAATATATATTTAAAGCATTTTGCAGCTGCAATCTAATCGTATTCCTCAATATTATATGTATAAAAAGTATGAAATATTAAAATATATAATACAATTTTTTCATAGTTAAATAAAAATGAATACTCCCATTTTTTTAGGGTAGCATGCCTGAAAAGTTACAAAAATCAAAAATTTTAGCTGCTTTCAAAACGAAATCCAACGCACACATGAAACCGTGTGTGTGAATGTGTGAGCACGCATACATATAAAGATCGGTTTAACCGCAGAAGAACCTTCTTGATGATGCGCCTCTCTGCGACTGAACAACCAAAAAAGTTAAATGAGATTATGAGCGTAAAAATGAGCGTAAGAATGAGAGTAAGATTCTCTCTGGGGCCTCCGGGGGCCTGTCGCAAGAAATTTTTGCGTCCATTTTCGTTGTATGAAATGGGAAGTCTATATGTTGTATGGTTAGTGATATTAGCCTTCAACATCTATACCAATAAGGTTAATAAATGGTGAATTGAGGCAAAAGTTAGTAAAGGGGAGAGAGCTACGAAAGATCCCGAGTTTTAATAAATAGGTGTAAATAGAAAATTGCATAAGATTAATTGAAAATATGTAAAGAATCAGAAAAGGAAGCAGAATTATGTAATAATAGCACTTGGGCTCAAAAAGACCTTCTATCCAGGAGTGCACACTCAGAAAACGGATTCATTGTCGCAAAAAAAAATTTAATTTACTTTGATTCTTAATTGATAATTCACAACCCTTTGTGCAACTGCTATATATCAGGGTAATATATGTATGAGCGATTGTTGCAATCGCTATTAATGCAAATAGATTTTTACATTTCGCGCACAAATCACAAACTAAATAATATTTATCAATTGATCTATTAATTAATAGATAGAATAATACTATTAATTGATCCCGCCTTGCAGCTTTGGATGCCGTCCTTAGCAGCGCCACCCGACATACTCGGTCATCTCCGATGATCATTTATGTTACTCTTGCCAGGAGCCACTTCATTGGCGGCAAGTTTTTGTCCATCAACAGCACGATGTTATTCACACCTTTGCCTTGACCTGAGAAGCGCCATTTAGATCGATGCTGCAACAGTGCTAAATAATCTTCCTTCCATCTGGACCATAAACATTACTGATGAAAGACTACGCGTTGTCTGACATCCAACCGGTTGATGCTATGTTTTGTCAGGTCTGCCTGGCTGAAACTAGAAGGAGGCCTTTTGTGCAAAAAAATAAAAAAGGAGTCAGGTCGTTCAGATCAGAGCTGCAATATTGTAATCAAGCGTCTACTCGGCGGCCTTTAGATCAGCCGAACATACGATCCTGTAAAAATTATACTTGGATTTCTTAACAGCAGCTTCCCACAAGCCGCCAATGTGGGGAGAACGGGGAGGGATGAACTTAAATTCAATGGACTCTGGAAATTTGTGCTACATTTGTGCTAGGTTTGAAGGGTTAGAGACCAACCGAAGAACTAAAATAAACGCGGGGCGCGGCTGAACGCTTGATGCTGCGAACGAGCGAACGAACCAAGATACGGCAGACGCAGGTGACCGATCCAATGCAACGATAGCGTGCGACGTGAAAAGAAATACAAAGAGGGAACATGAGTGGTCGGAGAGTCATAACAACGGACGTGGAACACAGTCACATCACGGATATCAATAAATTATCGCCGGCCATACTTGCGGTTACTGCTTGACCCGACATACTCTTCCAGATGGAAGATAAACTTTCAACGCCATCCAACGCCTCCAACGATCATTTCCGTTAACCTAACCAGGGGCTACTCCATTTGCGGCAAGTTTTCCTCCTTCATCAGCACGATGGACAAGACAGACAAGACAGACAAGACAGATAAGATAGATAAGACAGACAAGACAGACAAGACAGGTCCTTAACATTACTGCCCCAAAAAGACTGATTGGAAGAACATTCCGGTTAGCGAAGATGATAACGAAGCTACAATAAATTTTAAAACTAGACAAAATTTATTTTTTGTCAACTTAAAGCAGAGTCCCAAGAAATAAATCAACTTGGGAGATACAGAGTCTCTGTTGAGAGTGTTTCTCGTAGAAAGAATCTTCTTCAATGCCAAAGATGCCAAATTTTGGTGTAAGCGATACATACTTGTGTATAAACTGTGGCGGTAATCATGTCTAAACAGACAATAGCTAGCCAGTCAGAATAGATAAAATTATACAACTTTTTTTTTTTATTTTGTAAAACGTTTATATTTATTCAAAATTAACAAGTATAATGCTATCTATGTGGCAGCTTCAGCAGGTTGTAAATAACAAAATTAACAATTAAGGTAGATTTACTACTAGAATTTAGAAATTTGTGTTATATTATATTACAGATGATATTATTTGAATTTAATTTATTAGGAACTTTTATATGAAACGCAACGGTAGGTCATGCGGGTGGAATCTTTTTAGCCTTCTAATTCTGGGACGACGAAGCAATCTTTTGCTGCAATTGATACCAATATTCCAATCCGTGGTCCATTTTTCAAAGCGGGAAACATAATCCTATAGACCTAATGATGCAGTTTCGATGCATGAATTACGAACAAGCACGGCTGTGTCATCTGCATACGTAGCAATAAGGATGTTTTCATCATCAACCTGCGTACAGCCCCAGGAGTCTGGCATGTCAGAAGTGTACAGTGGGGTACTCCAGCTGAGATGAGTCGTTTTGAAGAAGTTTCACCGTCGACGACAACACTAAATTTCCACTCCGAAAGAAAGCTTTTAATTAAAAGTAAAAGTTGTGGCGTCAGAATTTTCGTAGTTTGCATAACAGACCGTCATGCCATACTCTGTCAAAAGCTTGTTTTATGTCCATAAAGACAGCTACTGCATACATTTTGCTCTCCATTTCGGAAGCCAAACTGCCACCTTGGAATTTCACTGCTTACAGATTCCAGCTTAAGGATCCGATCCAAAATGATTCGTTCCATAATTTTTTCAAGTGCTGGAAGCAACAATTTCGAGTGTGACCAAAATTTTGATATTTATAACATTGAACCAAATCCTTATTACGAGTAGCCTTCTCCACTGTGGCCCTGTGTCGTCCCATTTGCTTAACTGTAAGTGACTCAGAAACATTGGAGTCAGTTTAAGGTTTACGAAAAATAAGTTTTGCCTAGAACCTTCGTTGTTGTTTTCTTTGTCAACATTTCCATTATGTACACGCCAGCCAGGCTTTCTTGGGCAATAAACATTTAAAACCGTGAAGCCTTTGTCCGTAAAGCAACGCTCTATTTCTTCTTTGGGAACAGTTGAATGAATATTCTTCAGTACCAGCTGAAACTGTTTGTCCTCACGAAGCTGATGATTAAGCAACGGACAACCTTGCGGAACGCATCAGCGCCGTCTGTGAAAATGCGGGTAACACCAAACTTTTATGTACGAATGCTATAATTATTCGCTGAGATGATCTCGTTGAGGGTACGTTCCAGCGTAAGAACATTGTTAACTTTGGGGACTCAAATTCATATTTGTCAACGGAGCCCGATTGAATTGTCTTTGCTCTGTATGGGTATTGTTCGTGAATCTATGGGTAGGTGACCCTGAAGTCTCCTCGCTTATATCCATTTCGTCTGGATCCTTTCTCTGTGTAAGCGACTTTTGTATAAACTGTAAACAACAGATAATAGCTGCGCAGTCAGAATAGATAAAATTAAAAAACTAAAACCAAGGCCTAGACTCCCGATAACCAATGATCCACGACATGTCTCTCGTGGATTCATTCCTGCTGAAGCCCTAAGAACAAATATATCATATGCTGATATAGCTCGACCCAAGGATATGCAACCAAGGACTAGCTCAACCTTGCAGAGTGACCCAAGCTCTTCTTCCGACCCTAGGCTCAGCCATAAATTCACAGTAATAGATAATGCCAAACTGGACACTCTATTTAAGCTGATGCAGGAAATGCAGGTTCTCATTGCGCGTTTGCCGAAATGATTCAACTTACAATAAATATCGGATTGTGGAAAGCTCGTGGATTAGTCAGAGTTTCTGAAGAGCTTCGATCATTCCTCAGAACTCATAACATAGACATGATGCTTGCCACAGTAACTAACATGCGTGCTGGTCAGCGCATCTACTTGCCAGGCTATCTCATCTACCATGCTTATCACCCCAGTGGCAACATTAGGGGTGGATCTTCTGTCATTATAAAGGATTCCTTAAGCCACTATCCCCTCCCCCCTACCTCCAGCAATGATAGACAGACACCGAAAGTACAATTACAGACTTCGGATGGGAATGTCATATGAGCGGCGATATACCTACCTCCAACGAAACATGGATACAATCAGAATTTGACCTTCCTGACCGGATTTGGTGGCAAGTTCATTGCTAGCCTGTAGAAGGGGTAAGCAGTTGCAAGAAGCCCTTGCAAATGGGCGTTACCAAGTACTTGCTACGGGTGAACCCACTTTTTACCCACTGTCAACACCGTCAGCTCTTGATTTCTTCTTAATCAATGGATTCGCTATGGACAGGCTACAAGTGAGAACACTCCATGAGCTCTTTCAATTTTCTTATAAGTATAGCTTTTACCGGTGACAGCGACGCTGGCAGCATGGACTTTGGTTGAATAGTTTTGATTGGTCAGAGTTTTATGCTGACATGTAGGCTCTGGAATGTTGTTTATATATGATTTCCTTTATATATGTATATATGTATGTCCTGGTCACACTAACCTAATAATTGTGCAAATTTTTCTTGTGGAAGAAAAATTGATATTATTATTATTTCGAACAATTATCTCAAGTAATCCTGCTGAGGCCTTATTACCGCTCGTATGTACACCTTGCACACGAAGTCTACTTTTGGTCGCAGCAGGGCAGTGGCTACTTTCGTCGAGTAATTCAACAGCGATAAGTAAGACAATAAGAGTGTTGGTCTTACCCCTCGCTCTACGTATTGCGTAAGCGGGAGGTCGTTTACAAATTATTCTGAAGACTTTTGGTTCTAAACTGAAAACTATTGATATAATGGAAGAGTCATCTGCTCGCCCTCAGTCTAGCAGCAGGAGCGATAAATTTGATAAGATGAGACAAATAGCTGGAGACCCTGGAGAAATAAGATCCCAAATCCGCGACCAGCGCTCAGAGCTATCTGCCTACCTTACAGGTATGCCTGAACAAACACGGACCTCCAGCTCAATGGTGACAATTAGCAGTAACACTACTACTAGTGTAACCTGCACTATTTCAAATGCCAATACAAGTTTGGGCAATACTTCTACGTACACTGTGGCTGCAACTACATCCGGCAGCATTTGTTCAACTACGTCTCCGCTTGCAAATGTATTACCTTCGTTGGTGAATAAACCAAGCTATTCAAAATGTCTGTTTCAAGCTCCTGGGCGAACTGGCAGCCGAAAACGCAAAGACGTGACTCAGTCCTCTTTACCTGCTCTCGCTCCACCCCCGATCCGCAAAGCTAAACTGCAGACCTCAACCCCGCTCAACAAGACGGCTGATTCTTTTTTTGCAAAGGCATTGGGTAACAATCGGTTCGCGATTCTGGCTGCTGAAGCAGATCAAATGGAACAGGATCTGGAATGGGGATACTGGTGCCCTTGGAGGAGATTACCATTCTGCAAAACATAGCAAAATCCCTGCTATCTGCGTTCCGAACGTAAGCGATCCGGTCTTATTGGAAAATGCTCTTGATCATAGCATTGGCTCCTCAAACTACTACATTCGTACTTCCAAATTTGGTGTTTCCAGAATATATGCAGCCAACTCTAACGCTTTTCGAGCAACTGTTAATGAACTGACGTCGCTTAACTGCCAATTTTGGCACCATCAGCTAAAAGAAGACAAGCCATACAGAGTTGTGCTCAAAGGAATCCATTCAAACGTTCCAAAATCACAAATTGAACAGGGATTTACTGACAAGGGCTTTGAGGTCCTTAACATATACTGCCCCAAAAAGTCTGATTGGAAGAACATTCCGGTTAACGAAGATGATAACGAAGCTATAATTAATTTTAAAACTAGGCAAAATTTATTTTTTGTCAATTTAGGGCTGAGTGCTAATGTAGCGGAGTCCCTAAAAATAACTCAACTGGGTAGATACAGAGTCACTGTTGAGCGTGCTTCTCGTAGAAAGAATCTACTTTAATGCCAAAGATGCCAAATTTTTGGGCACTCTAAAAACTATTGTGTCCTGGACCCTATTTGTGGTAAATGTAGTGGCCGCATGCTACTGGATCTTTACTCTGTGTTATACTTGTGTATAAACTGTGGCGGTAACCACAGATAATAGTTGCCCAGTCAGAATAGATAAAATTAAAAAACTAAAACTGAGGCCTAGACTCCCGATAACCAATCCACGACATGTCTCTCGTGGATTCATCCCTGGTGAAGCCCTAAGAACGAATATATCGTATGCTGATATAGCTCGACCCAAGGATATGCAACCAAGGACTAGCTCAACCTTGCAGAGTGACGCAAGCTCTTCTTCCGACCCTAGGCTCAGCCATAAATTCTCAGTAATAGATAATGCCATCCGCGACATCAATTCCAAACTGGACACTCTATTTAAGCTAATGCAGGAAAAGGCAGAGTCCAACAATTCTTTCAGAGAGCTGGTCCAGGTTCTCATTGCGCGTTTGCCGAAATGATTCGATTAACTATAAATATCGGATTGTGGAACGCTCGTGGATTAGTCAGAGTTTCTGAAGAGCTTCGATTATTCCTCAGCACTCATAACATAGACATATTGCTTGCCACAGAAACTCACATGCGTGCTGGTCAGCGCATCTACTTGCCAGGATATCTCATCTACCATGCTTATCACCCCAGTGGCAACAATAGGGGTGGATCTGCTGTCATTATAAAGGATTCCCTAAGTCACTATCCCCTGCCCCCTACCTCTAGCAATGACAGACAGATAGCGAGAGTACAATTACAGACTTCGGATGGGAATGTCACAGTAGCGGCGATATACCTACCTCCAACGGAAACATGGATACAATCAGAATTTGAATCCTTGCTGACCGATTTTGGTGGCAAGTTCATTGCTGGCGGTGATTATAACGCCAAGCATGCATGGTGGGGAAACTCACGAGCCTGTAGAAGGGGTAAGCAGTTGCAAGAAGCCATTGCAAATGGACGTTACCAAGTACTTGCCACTGGTGAACCCACTTTTTACTCATATAACCCTCTTTTAACACCGTCAGCGCTTGATTTCTTCATAATTAATGGATTCTCTATGGACAGGCTACAAGTGAGAACACTCCATGAGCTCTCCTCGGACCACACTCCTATTCTAGCCACACTCCATTCTACGCCTGTGAAAAATCCGCAGCGCCCACGACTCCTTGCCAGAGGTGCTAACATAAACTCTTTCAAAAACCACCTAGAACAGCTGGGCGAGATTAACTTTCAAATCCAGGAACCTTCTGACATTGACAATGCCATCAGTACTTTCATGCGCATTATAAACTAGGCTGCTGAGATAGCTGCACCCAGCAATCATCGAAGTACAGATACCTCTAGACATCCCAACCTACCACCAAGAATTGGTGCGCTCCTTAACCTAAAGAGAAGAGTCAGAAGAGAATTTACAAGAACGGGAGACATCCGAATCCATCAGATATATTATCGGCTGGCTAACTGTCTTAGCAAGGTGCTCGCCCAGAGAAAACAAGATTCTATAGACCGACTTTTGGAAAACCTGGACACAGACGCTAGTTCTAACTATTCACTGTGGCGTATCACAAAACGGTACAAAACTCAGCCAACTCTAAAATCAGCCATTAGAAACCCCTCAGGTGATTGGTGCCGTACGAGATTAGAAAAGGCTGAAGTGTTTGCTAACAACCTAGAACAACGATTCAAGCCATACGATTATTCGCCTGAAAGCATACGTCAACAAGTTGAGGAGTTTCTGGAATCTCCGTTTCAAATGAGCCTGCCTGCTAACCCTGTCTCACTGACAGAGGTGAAAGATCTTGTTCGTAAACTTTCGCCAAAGAAAACCCCCGGTGAAGACCTTTTGGACAACAGAACGATTCGACTTTTACCGGATCAAGCCTTGCAATTTCTGGTGATGTTGTTCAACAGCGTACTTACTATTGGATACTTCCCGAAAGTTTGGAAATCGGCGAATATTCACATGATCCCAAAACCTGGAAAGTCGCTAACTGACGTAGACTCATACAGGCCCATTAGCCTGCTTCCATCTCTGGGAATAATCATGGAAAGATTGATCCTGAATAGACTACTTTCTGACGAGAATGTCACCAGTGTGATTCCGAAATTCCAGTTCGGCTTTCGCCTTCAGCACGGAACTCCTGAGCAACTACACAGAGTTGTCAACTTTGGTTTAGAAGCATTAGAGAGGAAGGAGTATGCAGTTGCTGCCTTTCTGGATATTCAACAGGCTTTTGATAGAGCACCCTGGGCTTCTGTATAAATCCAAAAGTATTATTACACCGCAAATGTTCCAGCTTGTAAAAAGCTTTCTGGAAGATCGAACATTCCATGTATCTGTAGATGGATATATGTCGTCCATTAAACCGATTTTTGCTGGAGTTAAGGTAGCGTCCTTGGCCCTACTTTATACTCCATTTATACTTCGGATATGCCTACCCAAACTCCAATTACGGAAGTGAACGAAAATGATGTTTTAATTGCGAAATATGCTGATGACACTGCTGTCCTAACTAAAAGTACCAGTATCTTGGCGGCTACTTTTGCTTTGCAAGAATATCTAGATGCGTTTCACCAATGGGCTACGAACTGGAACATCCGAATAAATGCGTACAAATGTGCTAATGTTACATTTACTAGTCGAAGAAGTACCTGCCCTGGAGTCAATCTTAATGGAAGAGCTTTTCCTGCATATAAATAACTTGGTGTCACCCGGGATAAAAAAATTACTTTTGGCAGACATATAACATGTATTCAAAATTTCTTTAAAAACAAAGTTGCTCGGATGGCCAAGTTACTTGCACCACGCAATAAGCTTACGCTAGGATGCAAGGTTCAAATTTACAAATCAATTTTTGCGCCAAGCCTTTTCTACGGGCTACAGGTTTATGGTATCGCTGCCAAAACCCATCTAAATAAAATCCGGGTTTTGCAAGCAAAAACCCCGATCTCAACGTGCCCAAAATCGGAGACAAGCTGCAAAACCTTTCTCAAAAATATATGCAACGATTGAATGATCACCCCAACAGCCTTGCCAGTAGACTTGGCACCGCAGCTGTTAACAATGCCGATCCACGAACTAGAGTCAGGAGAAGATTAAAAAGATTTCACCCTCAAGACCTACCAGACCGGATCTTGACATAAAATTTTCACCAAACACATTTTATTTCTTTCCTTGTAATCACATCTTGCCCTAAGCACCGCTTAGACATAGTTTTGTTATTAATTTATTAAAACGATTAGATTAAGCTGCCATTTGGGTAGCAGTGCGCTAATCATAAGAATAAAATTTCTACATATATAAAAGTAAAAAAAGACCCTCCTTTAGAAATGTCAACATCCTTGTTGAATTCAACAACAATTTCCTTGTGGTTGGCTAAACGCTTATAAGACAATATTATATAAATTGTTATGCTTACAACTATAAGTACTAGGCTTATAAATATTATCCATTTGTAGACAATATCTTGTTTTGGATGATTGATTAATGATTCTTTAAGTTTTAAAATTGATTTTGATTCATATAGAGTTACATTGGTACTTGACAATAATATTTTATATTCAATTATATTCTTTGAAGTAGTGAATTTTATATTTCTTATTTCAAGTGTACATTGGCTTAATTGTAGAACATTATTTCCTTCAATTGTTTTATTAAATAATTCACAATTTTGGGTAATATTTGTTTTACTTAAATTATATGTTATTACAATATTTGGTTCAATGTAATTTAAAAATTCTTTTTCTGAAATAAAAGTGTGTTGTCAAATTGCTAATTGATTTGTAAGGATCTTTGAAATACATTGGTCAGTTACTAAATATTTTTCATCCATTACATTCACTAAAGGATTTGCAGAAGTTTCCAAATAATAAACACTTTTATTATTATTCATAAAATATTCAAATTTATCATTTATGCCAATTGGCGGCCTAAATTATCCGGATATTTAATTATTCTGTATTTTTGAGGTTTATTAACAGATGTTGGTATCCATGCTAAGCTAAAAGTATTTTTGGTTTGACTGCATATCCAAGCATTATATCATTGATAATAATTTTTCTTCATTAATGTCATCTAACTCTTCATGTTTTAATATTTTAGGATTAAATATTCCAATTCTTTTTAACTGAATCCCCATTTGTAAATCTTCAATGTATTCTAGAAAAATGTGTAAAGAATATCTAAAAAGGTGCAAGGCCTCATTTTCCTCTTCTTCCCGTATTAATTTATTTATGTCTTCTGTATGTTTATTTATAATACCAATGATTTCATTAAATTCTGAATTTTCTATCATATTTTCTTTTATATTATTTAATTTTATTTCTAACTCTTTTTTGTCTTCTTCTGTTAGTGTACCAAACAAATATTTGTGAGCTGATCCAACAATATTTATTAATCCCCGTTTTTGTCTATTTGATGGGATAATCCCTTTTATTTCATGTCTTAATTGTTTAAGTGCCAATGCTATATCTGGAATTGTTTTACATAAATTTTCATATTTTTTAAATTCTTGGTATGTATTTAATTTATTTGTTTGATTTATTTCTATCATGTGGTGTTCGTAATTAAGAGGTAGTGTTATAGTTCGTGTATTCAATAGAAAATAGCCATTTTAATGGTAAGTTATCCACGGTACTATTATTATCACTTTTAATATCAGAGTTAGAATTTTCAACGTTTTTTGTGACCTCTATTTATTTCCTGACAGAGTTTCTCTGTGTTAAGGAAAGAGGGGAAGGCGAACCCAAGCAACAGGGTTCATCCAGATCATCATCAGGTTGTCTGTAGTCCCAATCCCTTCCCATCAACTTGTTGGACAACAGCTCCACTCCTTTTTTTTTTTTTTTTTTAATCAATTAATAGTTATATTTAAAATCTGTCCGCAGTTATGGACAAAATTTAAATTTTACAATGGTTCCTTGACATACAGAAGAATACAATGATACAATGTTACAATGATTATCTATGTGGTTAAATGCCACATTTTACGAAAGCTGCTTTGAATTGATTATTAAAACCTCACTAATTAGCCTCCTCTAGCCTGAGATCCAGAGGGTAAGTCCGCTTCAACCTTCTCGTAGTAGTAGCTCCACTAGATCTTAGGCTGGAGGAGGATACGGAGTGAGCTGCTTTCATTAATAAACTGAAACTAACTTTCGTAAAATGTGGCATTTATGTCACTACTGTTAAGGAACAGACTCACTATATACAACAAAACTTTCCCACTTTTCCGAAGGAACAGACACTCCAATTATATGTATTACACAAGAGATATATTGTAACTTACACACTACTAATTATCAGGCACCCACTTAACATTTAATTATTGTCTTTTTCGCGGACAGAGTGTAACTACTACTCAATTATACAAAAAAAAAAAATATATATATAAATTATATTTTTTAATTCGCAATTTAAAATAAAAAATAAAAATTAAGATTTTTATTTTATACATTTTATTATTAAATTCAAGAATGAGTTATAAAGATATCCTATTGGATTGATCGTTGATTATAAACTGATTTTACAAATTCAATTTTCTTATAACTATCGCTTTTATCGGTGACAGCGACGCTGGCAGCATAGATGGACTTTGGTTGAATAGTTTTGATTGGTCAGAGCTTTATGTTGACATGTAGGTTCCCAGGATGGGCACTTGTTTATGAATTTGGAGCAAAAGGGGTTTGATGTTTACGTCTACTGTCGTCGATAAAGGCGTGTGAATGGTTTATGTCTATGTTTATGTCTGGATGCCAATGTTGTTTATATACGATTTGATAGGTATGGCAGGGTATACTGGTTTTATGGGGATTCGTTATCTAGGGTATTTGCAGATACATTAAGTGTATCTGTGGATACACTACTCGCCCCTCCTTTAGAAATTTCAACATCCTTGTTGAATTCGACAACAATTTCCTTGTGGTCGGCTAAACGCTTATAAGTGAATATTACATAAATTGTTATGCTTACAACTATAAGTATTAGGCTTATAAATACAATCCATTTGTAGACAATGAATCAATGAATTTTATAAATTCTTTTTCTGAAATAAAAGTGTGTTGACAAATTGCTAATTGATTTGTAAGGATCTTTGAAATACATTGGTCAGTTACTAAATATTTTTGATCCATTACATCCACTAAAGGATTTGCAGAATTTTCCAAATAATAAACACTTTTATTATTATTCATAAAATATTCAAATTTATCATTTATGTCAATTTGGCGGCCTAAATTATCTGGATATTTAATTATTCTGTATTTTTGAGTTTCATTAAAAGATGTTGGTATATGGGCTAAAATAAAAGTATTTTTGGTTTGACTGCATATCCAAGCTGAAGTCTTTATTGATAATAATTTTTCTTCATTAATGTCATCTAACTCTTCATGTTTTAATATTTTAGGATTAAATATTCCAATTCTTGTTAACTGAATCCCCATTTGTAAATCTTCAATGTATTCTAGAAAAATGTGTAAAGAATATCTAAAAAGGTGCAAGGCCTCATTTTCCTCTTCTTCCCGTATTAATTTATTTATGTCTTCTGTATGTTTATTTATTATACCAATGATTTCATTAAATTCTGAATTTTCTATCATATTTTCTTTTATATTATTTAATTTTATTTCTAACTCTTTTTTATCTTCTTCTGTTAGTGTACCAAACAAATATTTGTGAGCTGATCCTACAATATTTACTAGTCCCCGTTTTTGTCTATTTGATGGGATAATCCCTTTTATTTCATGTTTTAATTGTTTAAGTGCTAAAGCTATATCTGGAATTGTTTTATATAAATTTTCATATTTTATAAATTCTTGGTATGTATTTAATATTTTTGTTTGATTTATTTCTATCATGTGGTGTTCGTAATTAAGAGGTATTTTTATAGTTCCTGTATTCAATAGTAAATAGCCATTTTTTGAAGTAATTGGGACAATACTAATTTGTTGAGCCGTTATTAATGGTAACGTTGTCCATGGTACTATTATTATCACTTTCAATATCAGAGTCAGAATTTTCAACATTTCTGGAATAACGAGAAAAATTGCGTTTTTTAAGTTTTTTAAATTTACTTTTGTGTTTTATTACTTTGTGACCCCTATTTATTTCCTGCCAGTGTTTTTCATCTTTTTGTAAAATTTTTCCTGTTTTCTTAAATGGATTAACAAGTTTCGGCTTACGTTTCATATCTTTTTCAACTTTTGCATAATTTAAATCTACCTCATACTCTTCCCGTTTTTCATTAATTTTATCAATTTTTGATTCTTTTATTTTTTGGAAATTTTTATTAGGTTTCATACCGAAAATAAATATTTCAGCAGGGGTTCTACCTGTAGTGTCATGTGTTATTTCATGATTATAAACATATGTAGCTTTTTCGATATTCATGAGCTTGTCTTCCGCATCATTAAGTGTATTTATGATTCGTAATTTTTCATTAATTGTTTTGTGAACTCTTTCTATATCAGCTATACCATTCTTGCTGCTAGTAATTTCGATCTCAATATTTTCTTTTTCTAACCAATTTTGTAATGATTTGCATACTAATCCGGGATCTTGATCCATTTTTATTATTTTTGGTTTACCTAACATATTAAATATTTTAAGTAATGCTTTTTTACTTTCGATCCAATCTGTGGTATGAGTTTCTATAATTGAAACAAATTTTGAATAGATATCAATACAAGTTAAAAATTTTCTTTGATCAATAAAATAATAGTCAATTACATATTTTTCACGGATATTTTTACTTTCAGGGGTTTTTTCAAATGTTAATGCTACTTTTCTATGTTCTGCCTTGCATAAATTACAAATATCGCATTTATTAATTATATTTTGGATTAATTTTTGTGCATCTGGAAAATAGTATTTAGCTTTAAAATCTTCATATGTTTTTTTAATACCTTGATGAATAGTTTTCTCATGAATATTAATTACTTTCTCGTGAAAATCTGCGTAGGTAGATATATTAGGAAGTATTACTGATGTTTTCATTAATTTTGTTCCCAAATTCGGTTTAATTAATTCCATGAAAGCCCTTTGAAATATTGCGAAATCTTCGTCATTATTTATGTACATTACAAAATTGTGTCCACATACAAATTTAAGAATAATATCTTTTGCTGTACGTTCCGTCATGTTACTATATTTTATTGTATTAATTGTGTTGGAATTATAAATTTTTACATGAGTGTACAACGCACTATGTGGATGGTTATGTACTTAACTGTAAACTAATTGTCGCTTACTTATGTTTCTAAGTTCGTCTGCCTGCGTGCAGTCAGTCGCTAATGAAGCTCAGAAACGAATAAATCGAATAGGTTATGGGCCCAGAGTGCGTATAAACTGCGTATAACCTAAAATTTCTGAACATTCCGAAAAGTGACTCGAATTTGCAAAAATGAGTGTATCGTGGCAAATTGAAAAATTAAATGAAAGTAACTATGATGTATGGTGCATGACCATGGAGAGTTTCTTGATAGCGTCAGACCTCTGGGATGTGGTCAGTGGTGATCTGGTTAAACCAGAAGACGGTGCCGATTTAGTCAAATGGATTAAAACTGATAAAAAGGCTCGAGCATACATAGTAATGAACATGACGGGGGCGCAAATGACACAAGTGAAAAAGTGTATGACCTCCCGCGAAATGTGGACTAAACTAAAAGAGTTGCATATGCCGGATGGCCCTGTCCAACAATTTCAACTTTATAGAAGATTGTTAGGGCTAAAATTGCAACAAGCCGGGAGTGTGTTACAATTCGTCAACGAATTTGTTGAGATATGTAATAAACTGTGTGAATTGGATATTGTGCTATCTGATCCAGTGAAAGTAATAATGATTCTATCGAGTTTGCCCAAATCATTCGAACTTTTCGTTGTTGCTATGCAAACGCGTGATAAACTGCCTTCGTTTGAACAAGTGAAGTCGAAGCTTCTAGAAGAAGGTGAACGGCATAAAGGAATCGAGGTGTATGAAGAAGCCGTTGAAAAAACTGCATATTCAGCGGGCACCGTAAATGAGGAAACCAGAGATAACACAAAGAACAGAAAAAATTTCGGGCGCCAATCGAATGCGCGAAAGCCGTTAGAGTGTTGGTCGTGCGGGCAATACGGACACAAAGCTGCAAACTGCAAAAAACGAAATGACTCTAAGAAAGAAACGGAGAATGGGAGAAGTGAGAGATCATACTCCAGCGTTTGTCTAAGTGCGCAGCCGAACGAAATTAGTCGAAAGATGTGGTGTTTGGACAGTGGGGCCACAGCTCATTTATGTTGTGAAAAATCGCGGTTTACTAACTTTAAAGAACATAAAGAGCGTATACTCTTAGCTGACAATAAATTTGTTGAGTCAGAAGGCCGTGGCAGTGTACGTGTAATCTGGAAAAATTTCGGTATTACATTAATGGATGTGCTGTACGTGAAACACCTGCAGTGTAATTTTATGTCGGTGTCAAAAGCGATTGACAATGGACTTAATGTTACATTTACAAGAGATAACGCAAGTGTAATTGAGAACGACGGCACGGTTATATTGACTGCCAAGAGGCAAAACGGTTTGTTTATATTTGAAAGCGAAAATAATAAGTGTTTTAATATTACGCGGGTGACGACACCACAATTATGGCACAGTAGATTTGGACATTTAAATTTCGGGAGCCTTAACAAAATGGTTAAGGAACATATGGTGAACGGCCTAAAGTCGAACTTTGAGAACCATGATGTGTGTGAAATATGTGCGAAATGCAAAATCAGCGGAAAGAAATTTCCAAAGGCCAGTGAGAGCCGCGCAAAAGACATTCTCGGTTTGGTGCACACAGACATATGTGGTCCGGTTAACCAAGCATCTATTGGAGGTGCACGATATTTTGCAACATTTATTGATGATAAATCTAGATATGTGTTTGTGTACTTCTTAAAATCACGGGATGAGATTTTAGAAAAATTTAAAGAATTTAAGACACTTGCTGAGAATCAAACCGGTAAAAGGTTGAAAGTCTTGAGAAGCGATAACGGCCGAGAGTACTTGAGTGGGGCATTCGAGCAGTTTTTGATTGACAACGGAATTGAGAGACAATTATCAGTGCCATACACACCGCAACAGAATGGTGTAGCTGAGCGCGCAAACAGAACCTTGGTTGAAATGGCGCGTAGTATGGTGGTACAGGCTGGACTCAATGAAAGTTTCTGGGCAGAAGCTATCAAGACTGCATCCTACTTGAGAAATCGCGCAGAGACGTCAACTTTACATGGTATGACCCCTTTTGAAGTATGGACTGGCAGAAAACCTTGCGTAGGGCACTTGCGAGTTTTCGGTGCGAAGACCATTGTTCTTAACAAGATGCGAAAGAGGAAATTTTCTCCAAAGGGTGAAGAGCATATTTTGGTAGGATATGCAGAATTGTCAAAGGCATACCGCTTATATAATTTTGAGAAAAGAAGAGTCATCACAGCCCGTGACGTAATTTTTATTGAAGACGATTTTACCAAAAAGGATTTGGCTAAGGTGTCTGAATATCAGATCGTTGAACTCCAATGTGAAACTCCAGTTGATGAGTGTTTGCAAGTAGAACCTGAGGTGAGTTCTAGCATTTTATCGTCTACGGAACAGCAACCTCAAGATGTTGAAGCTAGAAGAGGACCAGGACGACCAAAGATGATACTCACTGGGCTACCTGGACGCCCGAAGAAGCAATATACCATGCTAAATATCCTGACAACTGAGGATGTCTCAGTACCGAGTAGTTACAGCATGGCACTAAGCTCAGAGCATGGAGACAAATGGAAGGCATCGATTCAGAAGGAGATGAATAGTTTGAAAGCCAATGGTACGTGGTCATTAGTTGACTTACCCGAAGGCCAGAAGACCATTGGATGCAAATGGGTATTTGCAGTTAAACGAGACAAGTTTGGCAACGTCGAGACGTTTAAATCACGACTGGTTGCTAAAGGGTGCGCACAGCGCCTAGGTATTAATTATTTCGAAACTTTTTCTCCAGTTGCTCTCCAGTTGCTCCAGTCAGATGGACGTTTCGTCAGCATACCTCAACAGTTATTTGCAAGACGAGGTATATATGCGGCAGCCTGAAGGCTTTGTTGACAAACAGTTTCCAAAACGGGTCCTGAAGCTTCACAAATCGTTGTACGGCCTTAAGCAGAGTGGGCGAGAATGGAATGAGCAGCTCAATGCCGTTCTATTGAAGATTGGTTTTACTCCGTGTCCGAGTGAGCCATGTTTGTACATACGCAATACCCAAGGCATCATGGGAATTGTAGTTGTGTACGTTGACGACTTGATCATATCCAGTTCGAGCAAAGATGACCTGAATGAGATCAAGGTGCTAATCTCACAGTCGTTTGATGTGGTCGACAATGGCACATTGAAACATTTCCTGGGTATGGAAATTGAGCGAGAGGGTGACACTGGTGGAGTAAGGATTGGTCACAAACAATATATTGAGACACTTCTTAGTGAGTATAAAATGCAAGACTGTAAGCCTAATAGTATACCCCTAGAAGTTGGTCATCAAATCAAATGTGACAATGAAGGATGCAGCCAAGTGGACCAAGTCAAGTACCAATCCCTTATTGGATCGCTTATGCATCTGGCAATGACTACCCGGCCAGATATCCTACACTCTACAGTAAAACTTGCTCAGCGAAATGCAAGTCCGCATGGGGAGCACGAGGCAGCTGCTAAGCGTATACTGAGATACCTGAGAGGCACATCGGAGCTACAACTTTGTTTCAAACGCACAGGTCGAGATATCCATTGTTACGTGGATGCTGATTGGGCAGGCGACTCGACAGATCGGAAGTCGTACACTGGATGGGCGTTCTTTGCTGCAGGCGCTGCTTTCAGTTGGGAATCGAAGAAGCAGAGCGTAGTGGCACTAAGCAGCACCGAAGCAGAATATATTGCGTTGTCTGGCGCTGCTAAAGAGGCAATGTACATCAAGAAGCTGATTACCGAAATGGGGTTTGGTGGCATTAAAACGTTACAGGTCTTTAGCGACAACCAAAGTGCACAATGTTTAGCCAAAAATCCAAAGTTCCATGCGAGAAGCAAACACATTGATATTAAGTATCATCATGTCAGGGATATGTATAAAAGTAAAATTATAAATATTGAATATGTATCTACTGAGAATATGATTGCTGATGTATTAACAAAGAATTTGAATAGAGTAAAACATGAGAAATGTATTAGTCTACTAGGACTTTTGTAATGAAGACATAATACGTTGAGAAGGAGTGTTGGAATTATAAATTTATACATGAGTGTACAACGCACTATGTGGATGGTTATGTACTTAACTGTAAACTAATTGTCGCTTACTTATGCTTCTAAGTTCGTCTGCCTGCGTGCAGTCTATCATCTATCTATTTTATTGAAGTCAGTCGCTAATGAAGCTCAGAAACGAATAAATCGAATAAATTGTTTTATTAAAATACCGGACTAATTCATTACTATCTTCATTTCCCTTTTCAAATATTAATTGGTGACTGAAAACATTAATTGGACGCTCTGTAATCTGAATACAATTGCCATTATCTTCTTGGGCGCTATGTATAGTAGCTCCTGTGCTTTGTAAATCATCTTCGTTTTGAAATGTTTCTTCTAGTTGTTCATTATTTGATTCTTTTTTAGGTAGCCTAGATAAGGCGTCTGCTACATAATTTTCCTTTCCTTTAATGTAATTCATACCACAATCATATTGACTAAGATATATTTTTCATTTTTGCAATTTCATATTAGGTTCTTTAATATTGTGTAACCAAACTAGTGGTTTATGATCGGATGTAATTTTAAATTTTCTTCCAAATAGATAGGGTCGGAAGTACTTAGTTGCCCAGACTACGGCTAATAACTCTTTTTCGATAGTTGAATAATTTATTTCATGATCATTTAATGTTCTACTTGCATAGCAAACTGGTCTACCTTCTTGAGCTAGGACAGCTCCTAAAGCATAATTACTAGCATCAGCAGTTAATTCAAATGTTTTTTCAAAATCTGGATATCTAAGGATTGGATCATTTGTAATTAGTGTTTTTAATTTTTCAAATGCTTCAACGTAATTATTATCTTTGACATTTATTTTTGAACCCTTCTTAAGGCACTGGGTCATTGGTTTAACAATTTTTGCAAATTCTCTAACAAACTTTCGGTAAAATCCACAAAGACCAATAAATGATTTAATTTGTTTAGGAGTACTTGGAATTTTAAAATCGTGAATAGCTTGAATTTTATTTGGGTTTGTTTTAATTCCTTCAGTAGTAATTATATGGCCTAAAAATTCTGTTTCTCTTTTCATGAATTCGCATTTATCTTATTGAAGTTTAAGATTGGATTTTCTTAATCGGACGAAGACTTTTTGAAGGGACTGAATATGTTCTATATAATAATAAAATATAATAATATCATCTAAATATACTAGGCAATGAGTTCCTATTATATCGTGAAGAATATTATTCATACATCGCTGGAATGTAGCAGGAGCATTTTTTAGACCGAAAGGCATTCTAGTATATTCATAGTGTCCTTTCTTGGTGGAAAAGGCTGTTTTTTGAATTGATCTTGGGTCCATTTCAATTTGATGGAATCCCTTTGCCAGATCTAACGTTGTAAAATATTGACATTTTCCTAACTTTTCTAGTATTTCATCCATATTGGGAATGGGGAATTTATCGTCAATAGTTATCTCGTTAAGTCCTTTGTAATCAATAGCCATACGAAATTTTGGAATGCCCGATGCATCCATTTTCTTGGGAACTATTACTATAGGACTACAATAAGGAGATTTAGATTTGCGGACAATACCTTGTTTAATCATATCTGCTATTTGGTTTTCTACTTCATTGTCATAAATATAGGGATAAGTATATGGTCTTCTATAAATGGGATCTTCATGTTTAGTTTTTATTTTATGTTTGATTTCATTTGTGAAGGTCAAATTGTCACCCTCATGATACTGAATATCAAAGAATTTGGACATTAGAGAATGTAGTGCCGATTTTTCCTCACTGTTGAGATGATCATCTCGAATATAACTAGTTTTTAATTCTGTTTCCAATGCGTAAATGTGTTCTTCATCCTCTAACATGTTTGTATAATTTTTGTTATGTTCCTTTATTATATTGATCATTGGAAATTCGTAATTATTTAGTTTAACAGTATTCTTTCCAAAATCTATTTGGGCTGATGTAAGGTTTAAAATATTACGTCCTAAAAGAAAATCGTAATGATTGGAAAATTCTTTGACAAAAAATTTTTGTTTTGATTTAAATAATTTTGGAATTATAAATTCAATGGATTTATTCAAAGTGACTGAATTTCCTACTGTTTGAACTTTTATATTATTCTCTTTAATTGGATATTTTAAAAAATTTTCATTTATTAAACTTATACTGGAACCTGTGTCAATAAGGCAAATGCATGGTCTATTATCAATTTTTATTTTTATTGCTGTTGTGTTTCTTCCGAGGCTTGTGTCTGAAAATTTTCAACTATTTCCATTGGTTCTGGTCTATTCTGTTGGTCTGATTGTTTTTGAGGAACATTAACAGACCGATTATAATTTGGAGAGTTTTGACCTGAAGGATTTTGAGATTATCTATAATTATTATTATAGTTTGAATTAAAATTTCTATTTGAATCAAAAGTATTTTGTCTTTGTTGATAATTATATGTCCCACGATTATTATAATTTTGACTCCTATTGTTTCCTACATTCTGATTGAAATTTTGGTTTCTGTCCCTTTGATTATTATTAGAATTATTAGTATTAGAAGTATTAGATGTGGAGACCATTGGTATATTATATCGATTTTCAACACTTCGGGAAAAATTATATATATCATCATCATCATAAAGACCTACAGCTTGAGCAGCTTGTTTTAATTTAGTTGGAGTTTATATATCGTATTTTCATATAGATATGTACACTCGTAATGGTAATTTTTCACGAATTACTTCTGCTATATGATCACCTAATATTCTTGAAGACTTAACTTATTACAAATTTTACTTGTCTGTTTGTCTAAATCATCAATAAACTTACGTAAACTATTTTGATATTTAATTTTATGTAAATCCATGATCATGAGATGTGGGGGTTTTGATGAGTTGAATTCACTGATGAGTAAGTTTCTTAATTCATTCCAGTCCTGGGTTGAATTCCTAAGAAGAATTGTACGTGCAGGTCCAACGATGAGGTTTAGGATAGCTCCTTGAATGATTTCATTCTGAGTAGACGATGTTGTTTTGTATTGGGTAATCAAGTTATCAACACTTTTTATAAATAGTGCTAAATACATTGTATCACCATCAAATTTGTCAATTTGTTTTAGTTGCATGAAGAAATGATTCATATTGCTGTCAGACAGGATGTGCCTTTCTGCAGATAATGTGGATGCTTGTCCAGATTGCATTTTAAAGTTTATTTATTTAATTTGGTATATATATGTTTTTTATTTTTTAAATTGTCTTAGGAAGTATTACTGATGTTTTCATTAATTTTGTTCCCAAATTCGGTTTAATTAATTCCATGAAAGCCCTTTGAAATATTGCGAAATCTTCGTCATTATTTATGTACATTACAAAATTGTGTCCACATACAAATTTAAGAATAATATCTTTTGCTGTACGTTCCGTCATGTTACTATATTTTATTGTATTAATTGTGTTGGAATTATAAATTTTTACATGAGTGTACAACGCACTATGTGGATGGTTATGTACTTAACTGTAAACTAATTGTCGCTTACTTATGTTTCTAAGTTCGTCTGCCTGCGTGCAGTCTATCATATTTTATTGAAGTCAGTCGCTAATGAAGCTCAGAAACGAATAAATCGAATAGGTTATGGGCCCAGAGTGCGTATAAACTGCGTGTAACCTAAAATTTCTGAACATTCCGAAAAGTGACTCGAATTTGCAAAAATGAGTGTATCGTGGCAAATTGAAAAATTAAATGAAAGTAACTATGATGTATGGTGCATGACCATGGAGAGTTTCTTGATAGCGTCAGACCTCTGGGATGTGGTCAGTGGTGATCTGGTTAAACCAGAAGACGGTGCCGATTTAGTCAAATGGATTAAAACTGATAAAAAGGCTCGAGCATACATAGTAATGAACATGACGGGGGCGCAAATGACACAAGTGAAAAAGTGTATGACCTCCCGCGAAATGTGGACTAAACTAAAAGAGTTGCATATGCCGGATGGCCCTGTCCAACAATTTCAACTTTATAGAAGATTGTTAGGGCTAAAATTGCAACAAGCCGGGAGTGTGTTACAATTCGTCAACGAATTTGTTGAGATATGTAATAAACTGTGTGAATTGGATATTGTGCTATCTGATCCAGTGAAAGTAATAATGATTCTATCGAGTTTGCCCAAATCATTCGAACTTTTCGTTGTTTCTATGCAAACGCGTGATAAACTGCCTTCGTTTGAACAAGTGAAGTCGAAGCTTCTAGAAGAAGGTGAACGGCATAAAGGAATCGAGGTGTATGAAGAAGCCGTTGAAAAAACTGCATATTCAGCGGGCACCGTAAATGAGGAATTCAGAGATAACACAAAGAACAGAAAAAATTTCGGGCGCCAATCGAATGCGCGAAAGCCGTTAGAGTGTTGGTCGTGCGGGCAATACGGACACAAAGCTGCAAACTGCAAAAAACGAAATGACTCTAAGAAAGAAACGGAGAATGGGAGAAGTGAGAGATCATACTAGTCATACCAGAATAGATCATACCAGCGTTTGTCTAAGTGCGCAGCCGAACGAAATTAGTCGAAAGATGTGGTGTTTGGACAGTGGGGCCACAGCTCATTTATGTTGTGAAAAATCGCGGTTTACTAACTTTAAAGAACATAAAGAGCGTATACTCTTAGCTGACAATAAATTTGTTGAGTCAGAAGGCCGTGGCAGTGTACGTGTAATCTGGAAAAATTTCGGTATTACATTAATGGATGTGCTGTACGTGAAACACCTGCAGTGTAATTTTATGTCGGTGTCAAAAGCGATTGACAATGGACTTAATGTTACATTTACAAGAGATAACGCAAGTGTAATTGAGAACGACGGCACGGTTATATTGACTGCCAAGAGGCAAAACGGTTTGTTTATATTTGAAAGCGAAAATAATAAGTGTTTTAATATTACGCGGGTGACGACACCACAATTATGGCACAGTAGATTTGGACATTTAAATTTCGGGAGCCTTAACAAAATGGTTAAGGAACATATGGTGAACGGCCTAAAGTCGAACTTTGAGAACCATGATGTGTGTGAAATATGTGCGAAATGCAAAATCAGCGGAAAGAAATTTCCAAAGGCCAGTGAGAGCCGCGCAAAAGACATTCTCGGTTTGGTGCACACAGACATATGTGGTCCGGTTAACCAAGCATCTATTGGAGGTGCACGATATTTTGCAACATTTATTGATGATAAATCTAGATATGTGTTTGTGTACTTCTTAAAATCACGGGATGAGATTTTAGAAAAATTTAAAGAATTTAAGACACTTGCTGAGAATCAAACCGGTAAAAGGTTGAAAGTCTTGAGAAGCGATAACGGCCGAGAGTACTTGAGTGGGGCATTCGAGCAGTTTTTGATTGACAAGGGAATTGAGAGACAATTATCAGTGCCATACACACCGCAACAGAATGGTGTAGCTGAGCGCGCAAACAGAACCTTGGTTGAAATGGCGCGTAGTATGGTGGTACAGGCTGGACTCAATGAAAGTTTCTGGGCAGAAGCTATCAAGACTGCATCCTACTTGAGAAATCGCGCAGAGACGTCAACTTTACATGGTATGACCCCTTTTGAAGTATGGACTGGCAGAAAACCTTGCGTAGGGCACTTGCGAGTTTTCGGTGCGAAGACCATTGTTCTTAACAAGATGCGAAAGAGGAAATTTTCTCCAAAGGGTGAAGAGCATATTTTGGTAGGATATGCAGAATTGTCAAAGGCATACCGCTTATATAATTTTGAGAAAAGAAGAGTCATCACAGCCCGTGACGTAATTTTTATTGAAGACGATTTTACCAAAAAGGATTTGGCTAAGGTGTCTGAATATCAGATCGTTGAACTCCAATGTGAAACTCCAGTTGATGAGTGTTTGCAAGTAGAACCTGAGGTGAGTTCTAGCATTTTATCGTCTACGGAACAGCAACCTCAAGATGTTGAAGCTAGAAGAGGACCAGGACGACCAAAGATGATACTCACTGGGCTACCTGGACGCCCGAAGAAGCAATATACCATGCTAAATATCCTGACAACTGAGGATGTCTCAGTACCGAGTAGTTACAGCATGGCACTAAGCTCAGAGCATGGAGACAAATGGAAGGCATCGATTCAGAAGGAGATGAATAGTTTGAAAGCCAATGGTACGTGGTCATTAGTTGACTTACCCGAAGGCCAGAAGACCATTGGATGCAAATGGGTATTTGCAGTTAAACGAGACAAGTTTGGCAACGTCGAGACGTTTAAATCACGACTGGTTGCTAAAGGGTGCGCACAGCGCCTAGGTATTAATTATTTCGAAACTTTTTCTCCAGTTGCTAGATATTCAACAATTAGACTTGTCATCGCCCTGGCCGTGGAATATAAAATGTTTCTGCATCAGATGGACGTTTCGTCAGCATACCTCAACAGTTATTTGCAAGACGAGGTATATATGCGGCAGCCTGAAGGCTTTGTTGACAAACAGTTTCCAAAACGGGTCCTGAAGCTTCACAAATCGTTGTACGGCCTTAAGCAGAGTGGGCGAGAATGGAATGAGCAGCTCAATGCCGTTCTATTGAAGATTGGTTTTACTCCGTGTCCGAGTGAGCCATGTTTGTACATACGCAATACCCAAGGCATCATGGGAATTGTAGTTGTGTACGTTGACGACTTGATCATATCCAGTTCGAGCAAAGATGACCTGAATGAGATCAAGGTGCTAATCTCACAGTCGTTTGATGTGGTCGACAATGGCACATTGAAACATTTCCTGGGTATGGAAATTGAGCGAGAGGGTGACACTGGTGGAGTAAGGATTGGTCACAAACAATATATTGAGACACTTCTTAGTGAGTATAAAATGCAAGACTGTAAGCCTAATAGTATACCCCTAGAAGTTGGTCATCAAATCAAATGTGACAATGAAGGATGCAGCCAAGTGAACCAAGTCAAGTACCAATCCCTTATTGGATCGCTTATGTATCTGGCAATGACTACCCGGCCAGATATCCTACACTCTACAGTAAAACTTGCTCAGCGAAATGCAAGTCCGCATGGGGAGCACGAGGCAGCTGCTAAGCGTATACTGAGATACCTGAGAGGCACATCGGAGCTACAACTTTGTTTCAAACGCACAGGTCGAGATATCCATTGTTACGTGGATGCTGATTGGGCAGGCGACTCGACAGATCGGAAGTCGTACACTGGATGGGCGTTCTTTGCTGCAGGCGCTGCTTTCAGTTGGGAATCGAAGAAGCAGAGCGTAGTGGCACTAAGCAGCACCGAAGCAGAATATATTGCGTTGTCTGGCGCTGCTAAAGAGGCAATGTACATCAAGAAGCTGATTACCGAAATGGGGTTTGGTGGCATTAAAACGTTACAGGTCTTTAGCGACAACCAAAGTGCACAATGTTTAGCCAAAAATCCAAAGTTCCATGCGAGAAGCAAACACATTGATATTAAGTATCATCATGTCAGGGATATGTATAAAAGTAAAATTATAAATATTGAATATGTATCTACTGAGAATATGATTGCTGATGTATTAACAAAGAATTTGAATAGAGTAAAACATGAGAAATGTATTAGTCTACTAGGACTTTTGTAATGAAGACATAATACGTTGAGAAGGAGTGTTGGAATTATAAATTTATACATGAGTGTACAACGCACTATGTGGATGGTTATGTACTTAACTGTAAACTAATTGTCGCTTACTTATGCTTCTAAGTTCGTCTGCCTGCGTGCAGTCTATCATCTATCTATTTTATTGAAGTCAGTCGCTAATGAAGCTCAGAAACGAATAAATCGAATAAATTGTTTTATTAAAATACCGGACTAATTCATTACTATCTTCATTTCCCTTTTCAAATATTAATTGGTGACTGAAAACATTAATTGGACGCTCTGTAATCTGAATACAATTGCCATTATCTTCTTGGGCGCTATGTATAGTAGCTCCTGTGCTTTATAAATCATCTTCGTTTTGAAATGTTTCTTCTAGTTGTTCATTATTTGATTCTTTTTTAGGTAGCCTAGATAAGGCGTCTGCTACATAATTTTCCTTTCCTTTAATGTAATTCATACCACAATCATATTGACTAAGATATATTTTTCATTTTTGCAATTTCATATTAGGTTCTTTAATATTGTGTAACCAAACTAGTGGTTTATGATCGGATGTAATTTTAAATTTTCTTCCAAATAGATAGGGTCGGAAGTACTTAGTTGCCCAGACTACGGCTAATAACTCTTTTTCGATAGTTGAATAATTTATTTCATGATCATTTAATGTTCTACTTGCATAGCAAACTGGTCTACCTTCTTGAGCTAGGACAGCTCCTAAAGCATAATTACTAGCATCAGCAGTTAATTCAAATGTTTTTTCAAAATCTGGATATCTAAGGATTGGATCATTTGTAATTAGTGTTTTTAATTTTTCAAATGCTTCAACGTAATTATTATCTTTGACATTTATTTTTGAACCCTTCTTAAGGCACTGGGTCATTGGTTTAGCAATTTTTGCAAATTCTCTAACAAACTTTCGGTAAAATCCACAAAGACCAATAAATGATTTAATTTGTTTAGGAGTACTTGGAATTTTAAAATCGTGAATAGCTTGAATTTTATTTGGGTTTGTTTTAATTCCTTCAGTAGTAATTATATGGCCTAAAAATTCTGTTTCTCTTTTCATGAATTCGCATTTATCTTATTGAAGTTTAAGATTGGATTTTCTTAATCGGACGAAGACTTTTTGAAGGGACTGAATATGTTCTATATAATAATAAAATATAATAATATCATCTAAATATACTAGGCAATGAGTTCCTATTATATCGTGAAGAATATTATTCATACATCGCTGGAATGTAGCAGGAGCATTTTTTAGACCGAAAGGCATTCTAGTATATTCATAGTGTCCTTTCTTGGTGGAAAAGGCTGTTTTTTGAATTGATCTTGGGTCCATTTCAATTTGATGGAATCCCTTTGCCAGATCTAACGTTGTAAAATATTGACATTTTCCTAACTTTTCTAGTATTTCATCCATATTGGGAATGGGGAATTTATCGTCAATAGTTATCTCGTTAAGTCCTTTGTAATCAATAGCCATACGAAATTTTGGAATGCCCGATGCATCCATTTTCTTGGGTACTATTACTATAGGACTACAATAAGGAGATTTAGATTTGCGGACAATACCTTGTTTAATCATATCTGCTATTTGGTTTTCTACTTCATTGTCATAAATATAGGGATAAGTATATGGTCTTCTATAAATGGGATCTTCATGTTTAGTTTTTATTTTATGTTTGATTTCATTTGTGAAGGTCAAATTGTCACCCTCATGATACTGAATATCAAAGAATTTGGACATTAGAGAATGTAGTGCCGATTTTTCCTCACTGTTGAGATGATCATCTCGAATATAACTAGTTTTTAATTCTGTTTCCAATGCGTAAATGTGTTCTTCATCCTCTAACATGTTTGTATAATTTTTGTTATGTTCCTTTATTATATTGATCATTGGAAATTCGTAATTATTTAGTTTAACAGTATTCTTTCCAAAATCTATTTGGGCTGATGTAAGGTTTAAAATATTACGTCCTAAAAGAAAATCGTAATGATTGGAAAATTCTTTGACAAAAAATTTTTGTTTAGATTTAAATAATTTTGGAATTATAAATTCAATGGATTTATTCAAAGTGACTGAATTTCCTACTGTTTGAACTTTTATATTATTCTCTTTAATTGGATATTTTAAAAAATTTTCATTTATTAAACTTATACTGGAACCTGTGTCAATAAGGCAAATGCATGGTCTATTATCAATTTTTATTTTTATTGCTGTTGTGTTTCTTCCGAGGCTTGTGTCTGAAAATTTTCAACTATTTCCATTGGTTCTGGTCTATTCTGTTGGTCTGATTGTTTTTGAGGAACATTAACAGACCGATTATAATTTGGAGAGTTTTGACCTGAAGGATTTTGAGATTATCTATAATTATTATTATAGTTTGAATTAAAATTTCTATTTGAATCAAAAGTATTTTGTCTTTGTTGATAATTATATGTCCCACGATTATTATAATTTTGACTCCTATTGTTTCCTACATTCTGATTGAAATTTTGGTTTCTGTCCCTTTGATTATTATTAGAATTATTAGTATTAGAAGTATTAGATGTGGAGACCATTGGTATATTATATCGATTTTCAACACTTCGGGAAAAATTATATATATCATCATCATCATAAAGACCTACAGCTTGAGCAGCTTGTTTTAATTTAGTTGGAGTTTATATATCGTATTTGCATATAGATATGTACACTCGTAATGGTAATTTTTCACGAATTACTTCTGCTATATGATCACCTAATATTCTTGAAGACTTAACTTATTACAAATTTTACTTGTCTGTTTGTCTAAATCATCAATAAACTTACGTAAACTATTTTGATATTTAATTTTATGTAAATCCATGATCATGAGATGTGGGGGTTTTGATGAGTTGAATTCACTGATGAGTAAGTTTCTTAATTCATTCCAGTCCTGGGTTGAATTCCTAAGAAGAATTGTACGTGCAGGTCCAACGATGAGGTTTAGGATAGCTCCTTGAATGATTTCATTCTGAGTAGACGATGTTGTTTTGTATTGGGTAATCAAGTTATCAACACTTTTTATAAATAGTGCTAAATACATTGTATCACCATCAAATTTGTCAATTTGTTTTAGTTGCATGAAGAAATGATTCATATTGCTGTCAGACAGGATGTGCCTTTCTGCAGATAATGTGGATGCTTGTCCAGATTGCATTTTAAAGTTTATTTATTTAATTTGGTATATATATGTTTTTTATTTTTTAAATTGTCTTGATTATGTTAATAATTTTATTTTATTTGTTTATTTCAAATAGACATTAGAAATCCTCATTCGTGATTTGACTAATGCTGAGTTCCCTGGTATTAAAATTTTTTTATGTAATGTTTGTTGCGCTTCACACTAGAAATCCTCATTCGTGATTTCACTAATGTTTAGAAATGTTTATAGATTCGTTTTGCGGATACAATAAATTCGCGATGTATTTAGTTCGATACTTAAAACACGCGAGGATAATTGTATCCTACCGACTGCGCCAATTATATGTTTTAATTCCCGATTTAAAATAAAAAATAAAAATTAGGATTTTTATTTTATAAGTTTTATTATTAAATTCAAGAATGAGTTATAAAGATATCCTATTGGATTGATCGTTGATTATAAACTGATTTTACAAATTCAATTTTCTTATAACTATAGCTTTTATCGGTGACAGCGACGCTGGCAGCATAGATGGACTTTGGTTGAATAGTTTTGATTGGTCAGAGCTTTATGCTGACATGTAGGTTCCCAGGATGGGCACTTGTTTATGAATTTGGAGCAAAAGGGGTTTGATGTTTACGTCTACTGTCGTCGATAAAGGCGTGTGAATGGTTTATGTCTATGTTTATGTCTGGATGCCAATGATAATGCTATGGGAAAGGGTTTGTGTCTAGCCTATTTGAATTATTCCCACAGTAGGCTCTGGAATGTTGTTTATATACGATTTGATAGGTATGGCAGGGTATACTGGTTTTATGGGGGATTCGTTATCTAGGGTATTTGCAGATACATTAAGTGTATCTGTGGATACACTACTTGCATGATTTTATATAGCTCTAGACGAAATTTCGCATTCGGGGAAACCAAAACAAATTAAGAATGCGCTGCATTGTATTCTCTGTGCTCATGTGTCCTGCTTTGTCGTGGCATTCGTGTAGTATAAGGTATCTTAGCTGTTTCGGCACAACCCATAGCAACTTGTTGTCGTATTTTCGAAATAGGCGATTTTGCTCTATTACGTACTCGTCGTTCTCGGTTTGCTTCGCACTTGTCATATCCGCTACGATGTTCTGGATCTTCTCATCTTGTAGTTGTATCGCGAATAACCAGTCAGCTTCGTCTATCAGGGTGTTGGAAATCTTCAGACATGCAGTCTCCATTTCATGTGCGTTTTCAAAAGGTGCTCGGCTTAAAGCATCAACGTGGCACATCAGTATTCCAGCTCGATGTACAATCTCGATGTCATATTCTTGAATCCTTAACCACCATCGTGCAATTCGGGGTATAAGTTCCTTCTTATCCATTGAAGATTTCAGGGCATTACAATCGGTAACTACTCGAACATTTTTACCGTAGACATAATACTTAAATCGCTCCAACGACTCGACGACGGCTAGAGCTTCCAGCTCATAACTGTGATAATTTTTCTCAGGCTTAGACGTTGCTCGACTAAAATAAGCAATTGGCTTTAGTTGACCCTCTTCATTTTGCATCAGTACGGCGGCCAAACCCACAGCACTGGCATCTGTGTGTAATTCGTGTTCAGCATCTAGGCGATAACTTGTGATAACAGGTCTTGACGTTAGGCTTCTTTTCAATTCGTTAAACGCGTCCTCTTGGCGCTGCTCCCATTTGAATGTGTGGCGAGTCAACCGACACAATTTGAAATTGCAACGAATAAATTCTTTTTCGCCATAGTATCTAAAATCCCTTTGGGCATACTAAAAGACTACTCGCTACAAGAAGCTTGACTCTTCAAGAAATCATCTTAATATTGACAACATATACATTCCACCAAATCTTTGTATCCACACTATTCATGCAGTTATCTTTAATAAATATTAATAGTTATTAACCAACGTGGTTATATTTATTTGGAGCATAAAAGACTCCATAATTGGTGACCCTCGACAACTAGAACAATTTCAAATCACATCAAAGTCTTGAGTACATACACACAAGTATTTCACAACATGGCCGAAAACGAAGACTTCGCTGACGCGCAAGACGCTGCGCAATTCACTAGCACAGCCATGATCCAATCCGTATTTGGAAAGATGCCGTTCCCAAATTTACAATCAATCACAAACATAGAAATGTTCTTCACGAAGTTAGAAAGTTGGTTCGCACTACAAGGACTTGGTGCACGAAAAGAACAGGAAAAGTTCGCTGCAGTCATCGCCTACGCAGACCCCAAATACCTGGAACAAGTACACGATCTTGTGAACAATCCACCCGAAACTGCCCCTTACTCCACCTTAAAGGAAGCGATCCTTTCAAAGTTTACGGACTCGGAAATGGTACGTTTGGACCGACTTGCAACGGGAATTCAGCTCGGCGACAGCCGCCCAAGCCACTTACTCTGCCAACTGCAGCAAACCAAGGCAACCTGCGACGAATCAGTAGTACGACGCTACTGGATCAAACGTTTGCCTCCTCCCGTACGCGCGGTAATTGTCGGCATGATAGGAAGCTCACCGCAGACCAAACTCTCACAACTTGCAAAAGCAGCCGATGCGGTTATGGATTCCTTAAACGACGATGCGTCTGACCACGTATATGCTTTTTCAAAAAGCAAACAACAGCAGTCTCATCAAGAAGAACGCGTCATAACGCTGACCAAACGACTCGACGATAACGACAAGGCTCTGCAGCAGATTAACAACAAACTGGGACAGTTACTTAATCACAATCAAACGCGTGGCAGAAATAATCAGCGACCCCAAAATTATTACCGCAACAATGCACCTTCTAACGATAGATCGTCCCAACAACTGTGTTGGTACCACAACAAGTACGGCAGAGATGCACAGCGTTGCAGCCAACCATGCTCCTTTACAGCGTTCAACGAGGACGACCAAAAAAACTAAATGCAACCGTCAGAGGATCAGGAGGCAGCCTTGACGGATTAAGTAATTTCGCCTCTTCTTATCATCAAGCATTCCAAATTAATGTTCACAGAATCTCTTACTGCAACCGACTTTTTGTACCAGACGCCCAATCTGGGAGAAAATTTTTAGTCGATACAGGAGCCGACGTTTCGATCATTCCATACAGTACTATTCACAAGAATATACAAAACGCCAATCGAAATACACTCTTTGCAGCGAACGGCACAGAAATAAAAACATACGGCACCATCCGCTTGACACTGGACCTAGGACTACGTCGTCCTTACACTTGGAACTTCGTTATTGCTGATACCAATACTCCAATCATTGGATCCGATTTTCTACACCACTACAACCTTCTTGTCAACATCAAGGAGGCTAAGTTAGTTGATGCCAAAACACGCTTGACATGCTGTGGTATCCACACACATCAAAATTCATCAATTATTAAAACATTCAACACATCCAACGCATTCGCTCAACTGTTGGAGGAATTCAAAGACATCACACAATTCAACACAATCACACATCGTCCATCGTCAACAACTAGCGTCACCCACGTCATCGACACCAAAGGAGCACCACCCTTCGCGCGACCACGAAGACTGACCCCAGAGAAACTCCGAGCAGCAAAGAACGAGTTCCAATATTTAATGGACATGGGAGTATGCAGACCTTCTAAAAGCCCATATGCTTCACCTTTACACATGGTACGAAAACCTACTGGTGAATGGAGACCATGCGGTGACTACCGCGCCCTCAATGCGCAAACCATACCGGACCGGTATCCACTACCACACATACAAGATTGCACACACGTGTTCTATGGAAAAACTATTTTCTCCAAGATCGATCTCAACCGCGCATACAATCAAATTCCAATAGAACCTAAAGACATCCCTAAAACGGCCATAACAACTCCTTTTGGTCTGTTTGAATTCACACACATGACATTTGGACTGTGTAACGCAGCTCAAACATTTCAACGCTATATGCATACAGCATTCAGGGATTTAGACTTTGTCTTTGTTTACGTCGACGATATAGCAGTCGCATCGGCCAACATACAACAACATCATATCCATCTGCGCCAAGTTTTCGAGAAACTGCAAGAGTACAATCTCACGATAAACCCCAGCAAATGTAGTTTCGGAAAAGAATCAATTGAGTTCCTAGGACATAAAATTAACCACCAGGGTATTAAACCTCTACAAACCAAGGTAAACGCCATTACAAATTTCCCCTTACCCAAGGTGGCCAAAGAATTACGAAGATTCCTCGCAATGATCAACTTTTATAGACGATTCCTCCCCAATGCTATTCAACATCAAGCTCCACTAGTGCAGCTTATACCAGGCAATAAGAAAAACGATTCCACCCCAATCAACTGGACAACAGAAACAATCGACAAATTCAACAGTTGCAAAAATTCTTTAGCACAAGCTGCACTATTGGCACATCCTGCACCGAACGCAAACCTTTCGCTAAGCACAGACGCGAGCAACATAGCAGTGGGAGCGGTTCTACATCAAGTCATCAACTCGGAATACCAACCAATGGGATTCTTCAGCATTAAGCTCTCAGAAACACAACGAAAATATAGCACATACGATCGGGAACTCCTAGCAATTTACCTCGGAATAAAACATTTCCGCCACATGCTGGAAGGCAGGGTTTTTCACATCCGTACAGACCACAAACCCTTAGTATACGCCTTCGATCAAAAACCCGAAAAAGCATCCCCGCGACAACTTCGCCAATTGGATTTCATAGGACAATTTACCACATCTATAACACACGTAAGAGGAGACGAAAATACAACCGCAGATACGCTTTCCCGCATCGAAGCCATCGGAGATAATTGCATTAATTATAATGAAATAAGCGATGCGCAATTACGCTGTCCAGAACTCCAAAAACTACTCAATTCCAACACCAGCTCTCTTCAGTTAAAAGCAGTAAATATTCCTCATACACATCACTCACTAATTTGCGATATATCTACTTCTAGCGTACGGCCTTTCATACCACAGCCGCTTAGAAACACAATCATCGAGAAGCTACATAACATTGCACACGGTGGAGTTAAGGCAACTATAAAACTTTTAAAACAACGATTCGTTTGGCCCTCCATGCACAAAGAAATCTCCGAGTTCGTAAAACACTGCATTCCTTGCCAAAGATCAAAAATCACCCGTCACGTTCGCTCACCTCTTCAAAACTTTACACTACCCAACCAAAGATTCGAGCACATCAATCTGGATCTTATTGGACCACTACCACAATCTGGCCCGTACAGATACTGCCTCACCATTATAGATCGGTACACGAGGTGGCCAGAAGCCATCGCTATTGAAGACATGCAAGCCGATACCGTAGCATCCGCCCTCATTCGCTCCTGGATCTCCAGATTTGGCATACCGGCTCGAATCACAACGGATCAAGGCAGACAATTCGAATCGAGGCTATTCAATGAATTATCAAGGCTACTGGGAATCGATCACCTACATACAACCGCATATCATCCACAAGCAAACGGAATCATCGAACGCTGGCATCGAACACTAAAAGCTGCCATCATGTGCAAAAACCATGCAAATTGGCCACAGAAACTACCAATAATTCTTTTAGGACTTCGCACAGCTTACAAACCGGACATTCAAGCAACACCCGCACAGCTAGTATACGGAACTACGCTCAGGTTGCCGGGAGAGTTTTTCCACCAATCAAACAAAATACAATCCCAAACGGAATATGCCAAAGAATTGGAAAAAATCATGCAAGAGATCCGTCCAGCACAAACAGCTCATCATGACACCTCCAAACCATTTATATTTAAGGAATTGGAAACCACCTCACATGTATTCCTACGAAATGATGCCGTACGCACTTCACTTCAACCTCCATACGACGGTCCATTTGAAGTCATCGAAAGGAACGACAAACACTTCACCATATCCGTCGCTGGACGTCCAGTCAAAGTATCAGTGGACCGCCTCAAGCCCGCCTTCATAATAATGCAACAGCCAACAGACAAAAGCTCAACGTTGGAACCACCAAATAAAGGACCAGACCTACAGGCTCTTGGAGAGTCACCGGAAACAACCTCACCTCCAAGACCCCGGCGTACAATTAGACTCCCTGCTCGCTTTGCACCATGAAGTCTAGGGGGGAGTACTGTGGCGAGTCAACCGACACAATTTGAAATTGCAACGAATAAATTCTTTTTCGCCATAGTATCTAAAATCCCTTTGGGCATACTAAAAGACTACTCGCTACAAGAAGCTTGACTCTTCAAGAAATCATCTTAATATTGACAACATATACATTCCACCAAATCTTTGTATCCACACTATTCATGCAGTTATCTTTAATAAATATTAATAGTTATTAACCAACGTGGTTATATTTATTTGGAGCATAAAAGACTCCATAAATGTTTGTGCTTTACGCAACAGCATACGTAACGGCTCTGATATAATAGCGTATCCGGCGACAAATTTTCGAAAATATCCTGTCAGTCCTAAAAACTGACGTACTTCGGTGACATTGGTCGGTGTGGGAAACATGGAAATAGCATTCGTCTTTACTTCTCCTGGGCTGATACCTCCATCGTGAATTTGATGACCTAGAAACGTAATCGACTGCTCGTACAACTTACATTTATCCAGATTTAGAGTTAGTCCACACTCTCGCAATACTGTAAGGACTCTCTCTAGCTTGGCATACATCTCCTCGAAATTATTGCTACCAATAAGAATGTCGTCCATGTAGTGAATCATATCTCCTTTATGCACTCGCTTTTGTAGTTCTGCCATGAGACGATTGAAAATGGCTGGGGCATTCTTTAGCCCAAACGGGAGTCGCTTAAACTCGTAAAGTCCATCCGTGGTGATGAACGCGGTAAACTTTCGGCTTTCAGGTGCTATCTCAATTTGGTAATATCCGCTATTTAAATCCAGTGAGGTGAAATACTTAAATCGTTTCGCCTCTTGAAGACGCTCTTCTATATTCGGGACCGGAAAATTCTCCTTCTTTAACAGCTTGTTCAGACGGCGGTAATCAACACATAGTCGGTCACTACCGTTTGGCTTTTTGATGAGTACTACAGGGCTAGCATACTCTGACGTAGATTGTTGGATAATATCCTGCTGCAATAACTCGTCTAACATCTTGGCGACAACTTCCTTCTTTGGCTCGGGAATTCTGTATGGTGGCTGGGAAACTACTTGGTTGCTCTCAACATCTATTTTGGCTTGGACAATGTTTGTTTTTCCTATTCCTTGCAATCCTTTAGAGAAGACATCTTCGAACTTGCTCAACAACTGATTCATTTGACTTCTTTCCTGATTGTTTTGCATATTAACAAGAAGCTTATGAGTACCACGTTCGCTTCCAATAGTTTCTGCTTGCTGCACCGCTCGCTTGACTTCGACGTCCTCTGCCGTAAACTTTAGGGATAACTGGGCGCTAACAATGACATCCTGTCCCAGCAAAAGGTCTTCTTGCAAAGGCTCGTCGTCTGCTACGTATAACTTGGCATCAATGGTCTTCCCTTCAACGTCCATCTGGATAACGACTTCTTCAGAAAGAATACACGATCCTCCACATATGCCTCTAATCCTCATAGAGCACTCATGCCGATCTGCCTTTAATTCATCCGCAACTGACTGTCGAATGATACTAGCCTGGCTACCCGTATCTATAAATGCGTTATAGCTCTTTGAATTTATACGGACTATTCTGGTGAATAACTTGTCTTGATTTGTTGCTCCTAAACGCATCACCTTTGCAGTTTGGCAACTTTCCGTGATTGCATGAAAGTATTGCATTTGTTACAGCGAGGCTTCTGCTCCTTACTTGGGCACGAATTGGCAAAGTGTCCCAACTCTCCACACTTGAAACATGTCTTCAAATCCTTTGGCTTTGCTGTCTTTACATCGCTGTCCTGTTTCATCTCGAAATTGTTGTATTTAGGCACAAACTCCTTTTTGTTTGCTGCTGTCCGACCTCTGTTTACGAAATAAGATTCGGCTGCATCTCTAAGCTGCTTCATTGTTGAAAAATGTATCGCTGCAATGCTGTTTTGCAACTCTCGGTGCTGTAATCCTGCGCGAACATATCTGATAACCGCTGCCTCGCTCAGACTGTACCGCACTCCTAGGGCTGACATCCGGAAACAATACTCCTTCACTGTTTCTTTTGCTCGTCTAGTTGCATTAGTCATGTTGAAATGCACTTCCGCTTCGTCCGGGCTTGCTCCAAACTCATCCCTCATAGCTTGCGCGAAGTCACTCCACGTAGTGTGCACCACTGGCGAAGAATCGAACCACATCTTGGCTGGACCCTTGATCTTTGTATAAATTGCCAATAACAAAAACGTCTCGTCCCAATGATACGCACCAACCACTTTGATGACACGATCGATGAACTGGTTCACTGATATAGCGTTCTCGTCTCCTGGATCAAATTCTGGCAAAGTGTCTGCGATTTCCTTTACCGACGCTTGTCTCACGTTGTTTCTGGCTTGTAGATTAGGAATATCGTCTCCTGTGATATTCCTCCTGGTTTCCTCTGTGCGTTGCTGCCTATTAACACCATCATCTGCATTTGGCCTCTGCAAATTAACTAGAAGTTTAAGCCATATTTTATATGAATATTATAAACAATTATTTGGGCACTTGCCACCAAGCTCTTTTGAGTCTTTATAATATAAACTGTAACGAACTGTTTTTCTATGTTTTGCTCGCAACATATGCCGCGGCTAGCTCACAGAGTTTGAGGGTACGTTCCACCGAATTTATAGTTCGACGTGATTGCCCGAGCCGAGAAATAACACGTTAAAGCTTCTTTATAAATAAATCCCCTTTATTGTAAATAGTTTACAAAGCAATAAAAGGAATCTCACCGGCTGTCTGGCTCAGCCGACCGACCGCTCGTCCTCCCGTCGATCCCCGATCCCCGCTCCGGGTTGGTGCCAATACGCACGCCCTCCCAAAGCTTGCGCCCGGCAGGTCGTGCGGTCTTGGTGCCTGGCGCCGAAACGGCTCTCGGTTCCTTTCGTTCGGACTCACGGACTCTGGTTGCGGGGCCTGTGTTGTTGATGTCTTCTGCTGCCGCTGCCTGTCCGTCGCTGCTGCTCCCTCGTCGTCGCTGCGCTACGGTTGCCGCTGCTCCCTCGTCGTTGCTGCTATGCTGCTACCGCTGCTCCCTCGTCGTCGCTGCTATGCCGCTGCCGCTGCTCCCTCGTCGTCGCTGCTCTTCTGCTGCTGTTCCTCCGTTTGGGGATGCCGTGGATCTCGGAACCCTTGGCTTGCCTGGACTCGCCCTTTCGCCGTGGCCGGCACCTAATCCGTGTTAACAGACCGAGTGGCTCACCTCCCAGGCATACGCCGGACAGGATATGCTCCTCGCTGCTTAGCGGCCGGATCAGGGCACGAAGGGCCTTCCTACCCTACAGGACACGCCCCCGGTCGCGTTCGCCACTCGCCTCCAAACACCTGCGTGCATACGCCCCGCAGGATCTATGGTAGGCCAGAGGTTTGGGCGTCGCGTCTCCTTTGACTCCAGGTGGTTTGCTGTGCATACGCTCCAGCGCCTGGATCAGGATTCTCTTGACTTCCCGGGGTGTCCCTGTCTGGTTTCACAAATGGGCTTGAGTTCCCGGGTTGGCTATCCCTCGCGTTACAGGATCACACCTGGATCGAACGGTCAGGAGCAGACAAGGCGTACGCCAGGCTGATCCGTTGTTGCCGCCACTACACCAGGATACCTGTCGTGTCCGGGAATAACTCCACCCGACTCTTTTACCCTGGGCCTCAGCTTTGCCGCGGATCCTTGATCCTTTTCCCCTGACTCCTTGCTCGATTCGATGCGCGTACCGCCGCCGGACTTACCCACAGGGGGTCCTTAAGCTATTCTCGAATATCCTCGCTCACTCGCTTTAATAGCCCGCACTAAGGACTGTCGGACTTACCCACGGGGGGTCCTTCAGCCTGTACTCCTAACTCTTCAAGGAAGCTTTCCAACTTGAATTCCAGACTTACCCACGGGGGGTCTTTCATTCACTCTCCCAGCTTCCCTAGAAGACTCGGCCCCGATTCGCTCCAAGGGCCCTCCTTATATAGTGCCAGAGGCGCCCGTTAATCCTTGCGAATCTACTTCCTGCCGTTAATCCTCCGCTCCTTCACTTTCTCCGTTAGCTTTCTCCAATCCCGCCGTCTTTCTATCGGCGGGCTTTCTTTGTTGACCCTCCCCCGATGGCCCCGCTCGGGCCACCGATCCGCAATATTTTTGTGCCGGTCATCGGACTTCGTCCCGATGCCCCGCGATCCCCCCCTGGACATCCCAAATGCATTTCTGTGTTTTGTGCATTTTCTAAACACAGCTGCGCAATCGCCGGCCGCTTCTTTCCCCGCCGTCCCCGCTGCTTCCTATGACCTTCGAGCGCGACCGCGGAGGCCCGGCCGGGACCGTTACTTTCCACGGTGATTCCTCCTCCTCCTACTTTCGTGCGCGACGCCGTGCGAATTCCTCTTGGCCCCGCTGCTGCCCCCCGCATGCCGTCTGTCCTTGATACCTTTCTCTTCTTCCGTATTTCTAAACACAGCAGCGCTGGCCCATCCGCCGCTGCAGGGCTGACTTTCTTGTTCCCCCCCCCGCTGCTGCCCCTCTTGCTACCTGTCCTGGCGTGTGGGAGATCTAATCTCCTCACACTTCCCCCCTTCTTCGGGAACGACAGAAGCTTCGTGGTTCCAGCTTCATGTTTGTTTTTGCAATATAATTTTTTTTGTTTTTGATTTTTTTTTTCCTTTGCGTGTGGATATTTTTTTGTGTGGATACCCTTATCCACCTCCCCCCTTCTTCGGATGACGTCAGAGTCATTCTATGTTGTTGTATATATATATGGTTTTTGTATATTTTTTCATAATAATACTTCTTTTCTTTTTTTTTTCTTGTATTTTTCTTTTCATTTTTTTTCTTCTTCTTTTTCTTTTTTTTTATAATATTTTTTCGTATTTTAAATATTTTAAATATATTTTTTTTTGTTTGTTTTTTTTTTTTTTTTTTGTATTTTTTTTCATTTTTTCACATATTTTTTTTCTTATTTTAAATATATTATTTTGTTTGTTTTTTTTTTTTTGGTATGTTTTTTTTTCATTTTTTTTTCCAAATAATTTGTTCTTATTTTATATTTTTAACATATCTATTTTTTTTTGTTTTTTTTTTTTTTGTGCTTCTGTAGTTTATGCCTGCGCCGACTCCTGCGCCTGGGCTTTCAGCTCACTCAGGTGGGCCCTCTTTTCCTTCCTTGTGCCAGCGTGCCGTAGCACAGCAATCACTGGTGACACAAAGTTCACCACCGTGTACGGCCCGTCGTATTTTGGCGCTAACTTTGCCGCGAATCCTTCGGCCGCCTTGGACAAATGGTGCTCTTTTGCCCACACTGTGTCGCCGATCTTCGGGCTCCACTCCCGCCTCCTCAGATTGTAGTGCCGAGCTTGCTCCTGCGCCGCGCGCTCCATGTTTCTCCGCACCAGCTCGAACACTTCTTTTAATTTTTCCGCATTTTCTGAGGGAGTGGCTTGGGCTTCTCCTGTCCCCAATGCCCCCTGGTCGAAAATTGCTTTCGGCATTCTTGGCTCTCTGCCTTGGGTGATGAAGCACGGAGAGTATCCCGTGGAGTCCGACACGCTCGAGTTCACCGCCAGCATCAATTCTGGCCAGTGCTCGTCCCACGTCCTTTGGTCTTTTCCTGCAAACTGGGCGATCATCGTCTTCACCGTCCGGTTTGCCCTTTCCGTCGGGTTTTCCTGAGGCGTGTATGGTGCAGTGAACTGGTGGCGAACTCCGAGCTCCTCGAGGAATTTTTTGAAGCTCCGGCTGGTGAATTGAACACCATTGTCCGTCACCATTACCTTTGGCACCCCGTACCTAGCGATGATCCTTTCACGAATTGCCTTCTGCAGCGTCTCTGTTGTGGCTTTTCGCATTGGGACCATTTCTGTCCATTTTGAGAACCTATCTATCATCACTAGCAGCATGGTGTTCCCGTGCTTGGACCTCGGCAACGGTCCCACGAAGTCCGCACATACCGTCGCCCACGGCTCCTCTGGGACCTGTGTTAACATCTTCCCCGCGGCCTGCATCTGGCTCGGCTTATAGCGCAGGCATGTCTCGCATTTCCTGACGTATTTCCTCACGTCCCTCTGCATCCCTGGCCAGAAGTACCTTGCTGCTACCTTCGCAATTGTTTTCCTTCCGCCTAAATGTCCTGCTGTTGGTGCGTCGTGGTTCTCCTTCAGCACCTGTTGCCTCATGTACATTGGCACACATAATTTCCACGATGCCACTTCCTCGCTTCCGGCTCTGTGTGGAACATGTCGGTAAATCAGGCCTGCCTCCTCGACGTATTCCGGATACTTCTGTGGGTTTTCCTTTAGTTTCTTCTTCAGCGAGCCTATCCAAACGCATTCCGCGTCTTCGGTTGCTGTGGCACTCCTCAGCTTCTCCACGATCGGCTGGCGGGAAAGTGCATCCGCGACTACGTTCAGCTTGCCTTTCCTGTAGCTGATTACGTAATCGTATTGCTGCAGCTCGAAGACCCATCTCGCGATCCTTCCAAGTGGGCTCTCTATGTTGTTTAACCACTTCAGCGCCATGTGATCCGTTATCACGTCGAACTGGTATCCCTCCAGGTATGGCCTCATTTGCCGAATTGCCCAGATTATTGCAAGACACTCTTTCTCTGTTGCCGAGTAGTTCTTCTCCGCGCCTATTAGCGTTCGGCTGGCGTAAGCGACCACTCGCTCGCCCTCATCCGTGTCCTGCGTCAGCACTGCGCCTACGCCGTAATCGCTGGCGTCCGTTTGCAGTACAAACTTCTTCGTGAAGTCTGGGCATGCCAGCACCGGGTCCTCTGCTAAACGTGACTTTAGCTTCTCGAACGCTTCTTGTTGTTTCGAAGTCCATTCCCACTTTGTTCCCTTTCGCAGGAGATCGTTCAAAGGTTTCGCGACCCCAGCGAAATCGGGAACGAACCGTCGATACCACGACGCCATCCCTATGAACTGCCGTACTCCTTTCACGTTTGTCGGTGGTTCCAGTTCCGTGATCGCTGCAACTTTTCCCGGGTCCATACCAATTCCTTGACTCGTTATCCGGTGGCCCAGGTACAACAGCTCTTCCCTAAAGAAGTGGCACTTATCTGTGTTTATCCTTAAGTTTGCCGCCTTCAGTCTTCGGAAAACTTCCCTTAAATTTTCCATGTGCTCCTCCCTCGTGCGCCCGATCACTATTATATCGTCCTGGTACGCGAATGCGTGGGGAGCCATGTCCGGGCCTATGACCTGGTCTAAAGCCCTTTGAAAAGTTGCCGAAGCCGAGTGTAGTCCGAACGGCATCACCTTCCACTGGTACAGACCTTTCCCTGGTACAGTGAAGGCCGTGTATTTCCGGCTCTCCTCCTCCAGTGGGATTTGCCAATAGCCGTCCTTCAGGTCGAGGCTGCTGAAAAATTTTGCCTCCCTCAATTGCTCCAAAATGAAATTTATCCTTGGCATCGGGTACGCATCCTTCACTGACTTTGCGTTTATCTGCCGAAAGTCTACGCACATCCTCCACTGACCCGTCTTTTTCTTCACCATGACAATGGGTGAGCTGTAGGCGCTGTTTGAAGGTTCGATGCATCCCTTCTCCAGCAGTTCTTCCACCTTTTCATTGATTTCCCCCTGTATTTTGGGGTTCTTTGGGTAGTATCTTTGTTTAATTGGGATGTCGTCCTTCATTGTGATTTTATGCTGGGTTATGTTTGAACAACCCTTCTGGTTCCTGAACGCCGCCAGCTCTTCTTCGATGAACCTTTTGTCCCGCTCGCGCTCCCATTCCTCCGAGGGTCCCGCTATGGCTATGGACAGCCTATCCTCCAGGCATCCGCTCCATCTCTCTCTTCTCGGGATCGTGACTTGGTGGCCTGCGCAGTTGATTGTTGTGCCGAATTCTGCGAGGAAATCCCATCCAAGCACCGCGCTGTCTCCCATGCCTGGCAACACTATCATATTCAAGTCCTTTTTTTTGTTGCCAAAGCTTACCGTTGTTAGGAGTACCATTTGAGTTTCTATGTGGCTCCCGTTGGCCAACTTCACTAATCTTCTTGTCGCTTTCCGTTCTCCGGCGATTCCCGGGTCCTCTGCTAGCTTCTCTGAAATGAAACTAGCCGTTGCCCCGGTGTCTACCATGGCCCTCACTTCTGCTCCTCCGACCTTGATGACCGCCGCCAATTGCTGATCGTCTCCGGTTAATCCTCCAACTATCTCTGAGAGGCAGCACCTCGCGATCTCCGCCTTCCTCTCTATGGCTGGGATCGCTGCACGTTTCCCGCTCTTTGGCAGCATTCCGTGCTTCTTACCCCCACTGCGCCGCACATCCTGCAGAACAACATTCTGGGGTTCCTGCACCCGCTGGCCCAATGGCCCATGCCTCCGCATCTGTTGCACGCCTGTGCTGGGTTTTCTACGTGTCCAGGCGGCGCTGCCCGCTGTATGTTCGGCTGCCTTTGGATTGGGTTTGCTGCCCATTGTTGGTTCGGCGGTTGTTGCCTTGGGCCTGCCCATTGCTGGCTCGGCTGCTGTTGCTGTGGCATTTGGCGATGCTCCTCCGGCTGCCATCTCTGCCCCCATCCCTGTCCTGGATGGCTCTGTTGCTCCTGTGGTTTGTGGTGCAATTCCTCCTTTGGCCATCTTCTGTCTACCGCTGGGGACTGTCTATTGAAGACCTCCTCCTCCAAAGCCAGCTCTTCGAATTCTTCGGCTAGACCCATGACCTCTTCGAGTGATGCACAAGCGTAGGGTCGCATGAACATTTTCATGCGTGGCATGCAGTTCTCCACGAGCCTATCGATGACCTCCTTTGTCGACTTTCCCAACGGCTTCATTAGCGCCTGAAGGTCCACCATGTACTCTTTGAAAGGCTCTCCTCGCTGTTGCTTCCGCTGTTTTACCTGGTCTGCCAGTTTTTCGAAATATCCTTTTGGCAGGAAAAAGGCCTCGAAGCTCCTTCTGAACTCTTTCCATGTGGGCCACTCCTCGTCGTTCATCAGGAACCATTTTTGTGCTCTGCCCTGGAGTAGCTCGGGCATCGCTCGCGGGATAGTGTTTATATCCATCCCGTACGTTTTGGCAGACCATGCTACTCGGTCCACGAATTCGAGAGGATCCCCTGTTCCATCGAAACGGAACGACCACTCTCGTACTTGCCTCGCCACCTTCGCATAGTCCACCTGTACCGGGACTGGCTTCCGCACTTGTGGCTCCATGCTCCTCATGGTCTTCATTTCTGGCACTGCCAGACTTTGGATGAGCTTCTCCGATTCGCTCACCGCTCTCTGCCTCGGCGTGGTCCTCTGCGCGAACTTCTCCTCGAATCCCCGCGCGACCACCATTACTTCCTCTTCCTTCGTCTCATCGACCCATCTTGCCACCAGTGCCCTCATGATCTCCACGGTTCCATCCGCTGCGAGACCGAGCTCTCTGCACACCTCGCACAACTCCTCTTTGCGAAGCGCGTATATCCAATTTTTCCTCCCCATTTTGAAGCTGTGTTACTCCTAGACTCTTAAGCAATCACGTAGTTTGGGCGCCAGGTGTAACGAACTGTTTTTCTATGTTTTGCTCGCAACATATGCCGCGGCTAGCTCACAGAGTTTGAGGGTACGTTCCACCGAATTTATAGTTCGACGTGATTGCCCGAGCCGAGAAATAACACGTTAAAGCTTCTTTATAAATAAATCCCCTTTATTGTAAATAGTTTACAAAGCAATAAAAGGAATCTCACCGGCTGTCTGGCTCAGCCGACCGACCGCTCGTCCTCCCGTCGATCCCCGATCCCCGCTCCGGGTTGGTGCCAATACGCACGCCCTCCCAAAGCTTGCGCCCGGCAGGTCGTGCGGTCTTGGTGCCTGGCGCCGAAACGGCTCTCGGTTCCTTTCGTTCGGACTCACGGACTCTGGTTGCGGGGCCTGTGTTGTTGATGTCTTCTGCTGCCGCTGCCTGTCCGTCGCTGCTGCTCCCTCGTCGTCGCTGCGCTACGGTTGCCGCTGCTCCCTCGTCGTTGCTGCTATGCTGCTACCGCTGCTCCCTCGTCGTCGCTGCTATGCCGCTGCCGCTGCTCCCTCGTCGTCGCTGCTCTTCTGCTGCTGTTCCTCCGTTTGGGGATGCCGTGGATCTCGGAACCCTTGGCTTGCCTGGACTCGCCCTTTCGCCGTGGCCGGCACCTAATCCGTGTTAACAGACCGAGTGGCTCACCTCCCAGGCATACGCCGGACAGGATATGCTCCTCGCTGCTTAGCGGCCGGATCAGGGCACGAAGGGCCTTCCTACCCTACAGGACACGCCCCCGGTCGCGTTCGCCACTCGCCTCCAAACACCTGCGTGCATACGCCCCGCAGGATCTATGGTAGGCCAGAGGTTTGGGCGTCGCGTCTCCTTTGACTCCAGGTGGTTTGCTGTGCATACGCTCCAGCGCCTGGATCAGGATTCTCTTGACTTCCCGGGGTGTCCCTGTCTGGTTTCACAAATGGGCTTGAGTTCCCGGGTTGGCTATCCCTCGCGTTACAGGATCACACCTGGATCGAACGGTCAGGAGCAGACAAGGCGTACGCCAGGCTGATCCGTTGTTGCCGCCACTACACCAGGATACCTGTCGTGTCCGGGAATAACTCCACCCGACTCTTTTACCCTGGGCCTCAGCTTTGCCGCGGATCCTTGATCCTTTTCCCCTGACTCCTTGCTCGATTCGATGCGCGTACCGCCGCCGGACTTACCCACAGGGGGTCCTTAAGCTATTCTCGAATATCCTCGCTCACTCGCTTTAATAGCCCGCACTAAGGACTGTCGGACTTACCCACGGGGGGTCCTTCAGCCTGTACTCCTAACTCTTCAAGGAAGCTTTCCAACTTGAATTCCAGACTTACCCACGGGGGGTCTTTCATTCACTCTCCCAGCTTCCCTAGAAGACTCGGCCCCGATTCGCTCCAAGGGCCCTCCTTATATAGTGCCAGAGGCGCCCGTTAATCCTTGCGAATCTACTTCCTGCCGTTAATCCTCCGCTCCTTCACTTTCTCCGTTAGCTTTCTCCAATCCCGCCGTCTTTCTATCGGCGGGCTTTCTTTGTTGACCCTCCCCCGATGGCCCCGCTCGGGCCACCGATCCGCAATATTTTTGTGCCGGTCATCGGACTTCGTCCCGATGCCCCGCGATCCCCCCCTGGACATCCCAAATGCATTTCTGTGTTTTGTGCATTTTCTAAACACAGCTGCGCAATCGCCGGCCGCTTCTTTCCCCGCCGTCCCCGCTGCTTCCTATGACCTTCGAGCGCGACCGCGGAGGCCCGGCCGGGACCGTTACTTTCCACGGTGATTCCTCCTCCTCCTACTTTCGTGCGCGACGCCGTGCGAATTCCTCTTGGCCCCGCTGCTGCCCCCCGCATGCCGTCTGTCCTTGATACCTTTCTCTTCTTCCGTATTTCTAAACACAGCAGCGCTGGCCCATCCGCCGCTGCAGGGCTGACTTTCTTGTTCCCCCCCCCGCTGCTGCCCCTCTTGCTACCTGTCCTGGCGTGTGGGAGATCTAATCTCCTCACAAAACATTCCCACACTCGCATCTAGCACCCTAACGGAAGACCAAGCTTGAGAAATGAAATAAACAAATTCCCCCTATTGAGCCGGCCACGGCAAAAACAACATTAGACTAAACATCCGCTAGAATCACGCCACTGCGGCTCCCCTTTTTAAGCATCCGTATTGATACCCAAATTTTCCATGCTGATCACAGCAATCCCATTCGGGAAATTCTCTTCGGAATTCAATTCGTAATATACTTCGGGAAGATCCCGAACCAAGAAGGAAAAGAATCAGCTCAAGCCTGGTCAGTCGGAATCTAGCTTAGGTTAAGATATAATGCCTTGTTAGACTTAAGATCGGAATGAAACCTAATAAAGTTTAAATATATATTTTTTTAAAATTAAAACCCGTCGTGATTATAATTGGCGCCCAACGTGGGGCACGCGTTAATTAAAAATATCGATTAAAAAAAGATATTCGCGAGTGCCTCAAATAAAAATCATAGACCTGAAAAATAAAGGTTTCTATGTAAAAAAAACTTATATCACGTACCGGTAATAACTAGAATAACCTCAACGCCCAAAGTGGAATTTTTCAAGAAAAAAGTGACACAAAAGGAGAACAAAAACAAAATATACAAACTAAATAAATTTTGAACCACCAAAAAGTGAAAAATCAAACGAACTCAAAAAAGTGAAAAAAAATTAACCCTCAACGCCCTAAGTGGAATTTTTCAAGAAAAAAGTGACACAAAAGAGAACAAAAACAAAATATACAAATGAATAAATTTTGAACCACCAAAAAAGTAAAAAAACAAACGAACAAAGTGAAAAAATTAACTAAAATAAAATTACAAAAAAAAAAAAAAAAAAAAAAAAAAACACACAAACACAACAAACAACCCCGACAAACAAGAAGATAAAAAAGAAAAAGATTAAAAATAAAAAGTAAAAACTTAAACAAACTCGAAAAAAGTGAAAAAAATTAAATAAAATAAATTAAAAACCAAAAACAAAACCAAATACAAAAACCAAAAACCTATATTTTAAAAACAAAAAAAAAAAAAAAAAAAAAAAAAAACGGTAGAAGACCCCCCACTCAACGGAAAAAGGACTGGGAAGGAAGAAAAAAAGCAATTTCATCAGAGGAACACCAAAAAAATCACAAACGTGAGATAGATTATTGTTTAGTTTTATAAAAAAAATAAATAAATAAAAATAAAAAACACATCAATGTAAATCCTTATTTTACACACCGACACTATATTGAATTTATATGTAACCTTTTTTTTTCCCTCCTCTATTGTGTTTTTATAAATCCCCGTCTCAAAATATGTCTATATATATTTCATATAATATACCAATTATATACTAAATTAAATTCAAGGAAAAAATTGCCTGCTGTTTTGCTAAATAGTGATTAATACTGGAAGAATTAATAAACGCTTTAAGAAACTTTAAAATGACAGACTCAAACGGTCCATCTACTAGCCATAGCGCTAATTTAAGCCGACAAACACCTGAACAAACACTAACATCAGACCTAATTGTCCGATTGATAGCTAACAACCTAACACCACTACATAAGGAAATAAAAACGTTACGTTCTCTCTTGGATTCCAAATCCAATTTAGTGACCGAATTCCAAATCGAACACATTGACGATACCATTCCATGCGACGAAACACTAGAAATAGTCAAATCCGTTCCCCAATTTTCTGGAAATTTAGACAATTACGTAGCTTGGCGAGAAGCCGCTGAAACAGCAATGGGACTCTATGTCCGCAAAAGTCGTCGGTACTTTGTAGCCCTAACCATTTTAAGAAACAAGATTGTAGGCAAAGCCAATGACGCTTTAACAAACCATGGAACCGTATTGAACTTTGACGCTATTTTGGCCAGACTCGATTTTGTCTTTAGCGACAAGAGGCCAATCCACATAATCGAACAAGAATTAAGCGTGCTGACACAAAACAGATTTTCTGTTATGGACTTTTATAATTTGGTTAACAAAAAGTTAACCCTCTTAATAAATAAAACCATAATGACGTACGGGAAAGAAAATCCAATAACTACAGAAGCAAACCTCAGACATAGACAAAATGCCTTGAGGGTATTCATAACTGGCCTAAACGGCCCAATTTCTGGCATGTTATTTTCCCTAAATCCTCCAGACTTACCAAACGCTCTAGCTAGAGTTCAAGAAATGGAGAGCAATCATATGAGGGCACAGTTCGCTTATCGTTCTAGCGCACCTCAGCGCCGTTATAACGATAACCAACGAAACCAAAACGAACCATATTATAGATCTGATGGTCAGAATCAGGGCAATCAATTGCGCCTGAACAGAACCAACGACAATTACAAAAATTATAACGGACAAAATCCCAATTATCAGCACAATAATAGAAGTTCTCCTCAGAATAATAATAATTCCCAAAATAAAAATAACCCCCAAAATAGTAATAGCTACCAAAACCATAATAGCTATCAACACAATAACACTCGGTATAATCCTTATCCAAGTTATAATACTTGGACTCAAAGGAATAACACATACCAAAACAGAAGCGAACCTATGGAAGTGGACTCCAGCATCCAAATCCAAAATAAAAATAGTAACCAAGTATTCCCAAATGGTGAACAATACCAAACTACAAATAGCCTCCAATATAATTCATTCCAACAACCAGAACAGGCAGTTAAACGCGCACAAATTGAGTCATCTGCTCAACCTAGAAACAAACAAATGCGCATAAATAATATCAAAGAGGAACATTTTTTAGGAGAAGAATAGGTCTGCCACACATATTACGATTTGACAAAAAAATTAATAAAAAACTTAATGTTCTGATAGATACAGGAGCCACAGCCTGTTACATAAAAAAAGGTACCTACCAAAACGGGATAGAATTGCCCATTTACAAAAGAGTATCCACGGTTAATGGATACTCAACAATAAAAAAATGCCACTACATAACAATTTTTCAAACAAAACAAATTTTTTACGAAATAGAGGGCCTAAAGGCAGACTTATTAATAGGATACAATTTACTAAAAAAGATAGGAGCAGTCATTGACACGAACAATGACACACTAAAATGTAAGGGAAAAATCGAAAAATTGCACTATGATGAAAAAATAAATTTATTAGAACTAAACAAAGAAACAACCATACTTCCACTAAAAAAATATATATTAGACAAATATTTTAACTACGAAAATTTGTCAAGCAAGAATTCACTTAGCATAAAAAGTTTGGGATATATAAGCCCCAAACACGCCGTCGACGCTCATTCCGACATATACACTTTAGAGTACTCAGGGTCCAAAAACTCTGTCAGCGATATTTCCGAAAATTATAAATGCAACAGTTTGGGGTACATACAACCCGAACACGCCGTCGATGTTCAATCCGACACACACAATTCGAAACACTTAAGTTCTAAGAGCACCATCAGCGATACTTCTGACAATTTCAAATCTAACAGTTTGGGTTATATAAAACCCAAACACGCCGTCGATGTTCATTCCGACACAAGAAATTTGGAATACTCAGGTTCCAAATGCACCAAAAGTCAGATTTCCGACAACTACCCCTCAAGTGGTTCAGGGTACTCAGACACTGAACACGATGCCGATGTAAAATCCGATTCAAACGATATAAAGAATATGGATAACACGGCCGAAAATATTTTTGGCATAAACAATGTAAAAAACAATATAGACGAAAACGATACAGAAAACTACTTTGAACTAATAATAAGCACAATAAAAAAAGTACATTCAGAAATAAATACAAATTTACCATTCCGGACGGACGTTCGCTGTGAAATAGACACAATAAACGATAAACCGATTTACTCAAGGCAATACCCATACTCACAAGCAGTAAACGAATTTGTTAATCAAGAAATACAACGAATGATTAATGATGAAATCATTAGACCCAGCAAAAGTCCTTATAACTCACCCGTAATTGTAGTATCAAAAAAAGGTACTAATGAAGATGGCACCCCTAAACATAGATTATGCATCGATTTCAGGAAACTAAACCTTAGCACGATTCCAGATAGATACCCCATGCAAGATCCGACAGTCATTTTATCAAATCTAGGAAAAGCTAAATACTTTAGTACTATAGACTTAGAATCAGGTTTCCACCAAATTTTGATGAAAGAATCAGACGTAGAAAAAACTTCATTTTCAATTAACAACGGAAAGTACGAATTCATTAGAATGCCATTCGGGTTAACAAACGCACCTCGAATCTTCCAGAGGGCAATGGATGATATACTTCGAGAACATGTTGGTAAATTCTGCCATGTCTACATGGATGACATAATTATTTTCTCTCACTCCCTCGAACAACATTTCAAAGACCTAAATTCAATCATTAATATTTTACATAAAGCCAATATGAAAATATCATTAGAAAAATCTCAATTTTTTAAATTAGAAACTTCATTTTTAGGATATGTAGTAGCGCAAAACGTTATTAAAACCGATCCTCAAAAAATAGACACCATATCGAATTACCCAATTCCCAAAAATATCAGAGAGCTGCGTAGCTTCCTGGGTCTCACTGGGTATTATAGAAAATTTGTAAAAAACTATGCAACCATTGCCAAACCCCTGACTAGATTATTAGAAGGTTCCAATGGAAAAATATCCAAGAGGATGTCAAAAAATGTTTTAATTACTCTTGACGAGACTGCAATACAGGCATTTAATGAACTCAAAGAACACCTAATTTGCCAAATAGAACTGGTCCAACCAGACTATTCAAAACAATTTACATTAACAACTGACGCATCTGACTTAGCCATAGGAGCAGTACTTTCTCAGGACGGATACCCAATCACTTTTATATCAAAAACCCTTAACAAAACTGAAAGAAATTACGCGACTAACAAAAAAGAACTTTTAGCAATAGTATGGGCATTAAAAAACTTAAGAAACTATTTGTACGGAGTATCAGGAATTGAAATACATACAGACCATCAATCACTCTCATACGCAATTTCGGATAAAAACCCAAATGTGGAATTAAAACGATGGTTCAATTACATAGAAAGCTTCAGGCCAAAAATTTTGTATAAACCGGGTACTACCAATGTAGTAGCAGACGCACTGTCCCGAATTGAAATAAATAATATTACAGAAGATGAAGACGTAGAATCCACGGATTACGGAACCCAACACTCAGCCGAAAGTAGCTTTAGTAACATTGTAGGCGAAACAAAAAAACCACTTAATCAATTTAAACAACAACTTTTAATAGCAAAGGGAAAATTCACAATTCATGAACAGATAAATGTATTTGAAAATAAACGTCATATTATTGAATATGATCAACCAGAAAACTTAGTTACAGTCCTTAAAGAATATCTACAACCCAATAATAATACAGGGATTCATTGTACTCCTGAAGTGTTGTATGAAATTCAAGTTCAATTAAAAAATAACTTCATTAATAAATTCGTATATACAAAAAGTTTTGTTGTAGACATAACAAATAATGACGATAAAGCAATAATTATAGAGGAAACACACTGTAGAGCGCACCGAGGATTAGATGAAAATTATAAACAAATAACCAGATTATACTATTGGCCGAATCTGTACAAAAAATTAAAAGAATATATAACAAATTGTGAAATTTGTAATACGAACAAATATAACAGAAACCCGACTCAAATACCTATTGGAGAAGCCCCCATTCCAAAAATAGAAGGCCAACACTTACATATTGACATTTTTTACGCGCAAAATCTAACCTTCTTAACTTGCATTGATGCCTATTCCAAATACCTCGTCGTAAAAGAAATTACTAACAAAAAAAATATCGATATAAAAGTCTATGAAATACTTCAAACATTTCCCCAAGTTAAAACGATTATGACAGATAACGAACCTAGCTTTACATCAGCACAATTTAAATCCTTCCTACAGCGTTCTGGTATTTCAATCCATTACGCAGACCCCAGACATAGCCTTTCGAATGGACAAGTTGAAAGAGCCCATTCAACCCTAACTGAGATAGCTCGTTGTATTAAAGATGAGTACCGTCTCCTAGAATATCCCGAAGTTATTATAAGAGCAGCAAAAAGCTACAATATGACAATTCATTCAGTAACAAATCAAAAACCATACGACATTTTATTCAACAAAATAGATCACAGTGACTTACCATTAAAACTACAAACAGCACAAACTAAAATGTTAGATTATCATAATAAAAATAAATTAGATAAAAATTATCATGTAGGAGAAGTAGTATACGAGAAAATACACGGAGAAAGAAACAAATTAGGTCCCAGATTTAAAAAACAAGTCGTTCAGGAAAATTTACCCAATAAAGTAATCATTAATAATAGGAAACGAGTTATTCATAAAGACAACATTAAATAAGCCATATTTTACAGAAAATGGAAATACCATTTATCATCACCATTTTGATAATCACTTGCCACTCCGAAATAATCGACTACACTAACAACGAATACCTACTACTGAAGAATGAAAACGATGTATTGACGTATGACTCATTCGAGGACCTCTTTCATATCACAAACCTAAGTTTTTACAAAGAAATAATTAGAATAGAAGATAAAAATACTAACAACAGCAACTCAGATTCAGACTGGGACATTTCCCAAAATCCAAACATTATTAAAATTCTTATGTCCCAATTAATACCATCAAGAAATAAAAGGGGCATTAACGAATTGGGCACAGCATGGAAATGGCTAGCAGGTACACCAGACCATGACGACTTAATAAGAATAGAAAACAAAATTAACGAACTGACAGAAAACAATAACAAACAATTCACAATAAATTCACGTATATTTCAAGAAGTCCAACTTATGACCAAAATTCTTAACACAATCGTTGTTAACAAAGAAACAAAAGTAAGACAACACCGACTACAATTAATTACACTTGATATCCAAAATATAATCGATACAATCACTTTAGCAAAAATAGACATTTTTAATACGAAAATACTAAACGAACAAGATATTAAAGAAATATTTAGACACGAAAATAAACCAGTTGTACTATCAGATCTGTTAGACATCTCCACTTTTAAAATAATAAAAAACCAAGACCTACTTATAATATATATAAAATACCCAATTATAAACAATATCTGTAGCTTGTACACATCAAGGGCAATTGCCCAAAATAATGGAAAATTAATAATAGACGATAAGACAGCATACTGTAATGGAAAATTCTATAAAATAACAAACTTTAAAAAAGAAATATTCAATAACTATTGTAAACTCTCAAACGAGAGCTCGTGTTTTATAAATCTCTTAAATGGGAAAAAGGCAAACTGTTCAAAAATACAAGAAAAAAATAAACAATTTGAAAATTTAGATGAAGGCGCTATTCTCCTCACTGGAGAAAATATTGTAAACGAAACAAAACTAAATTGCGCATTTTTGATTTTATTTAATGAAAGCATAATTATCAATAATATAAAATACATCAACGAAAAACAGAAAATGTTGGATTACATATCACAGTATAAATACAATAATTATATAATAACAGATTACATATTTTCCAACGATTCCGAACTAAGTTTAGACAACATAAGCATTATAAACCCGTTTGTAAAAATAGGAAATACAAAAATATCCCTTGAACTCATATTATTAATTGTAATACTTATCCTTTGTGCCATATATAAATCACGTAAAATAATATTCAAAATGCTAAAAATAATTCAATTAAAACGAACCAATATTGAACAAGAAATAGAAATTCCAAAAAACGAAACCACTGCAGAATCCATTGCAGAAGTTGAATCTGAAAGAAATATTGAAATAACATTTGCCGAACTTAATAATAAAATCACCTCCCTCACCGCACAATTGTAATGAATCGGGACGATTCATCTTAGGAGGGGGAGAATTAACTAGAAGTTTAAGCCATATTTTATATGAATATTATAAACAATTATTTGGGCACTTGCCACCAAGCTCTTTTGAGTCTTTATAATATAAACATTCCCACACTCGCATCTAGCACCCTAACGGAAGACCAAGCTTGAGAAATGAAATAAACAAATTCCCCCTATTGAGCCGGCCACGGCAAAAACAACATTAGACTAAACATCCGCTAGAATCACGCCACTGCGGCTCCCCTTTTTAAGCATCCGTATTGATACCCAAATTTTCCATGCTGATCACAGCAATCCCATTCGGGAAATTCTCTTCGGAATTCAATTCGTAATATACTTCGGGAAGATCCCGAACCAAGAAGGAAAAGAATCAGCTCAAGCCTGGTCAGTCGGAATCTAGCTTAGGTTAAGATATAATGCCTTGTTAGACTTAAGATCGGAATGAAACCTAATAAAGTTTAAATATATATTTTTTTAAAATTAAAACCCGTCGTGATTATAATTTGCATGCTCACCAACTGCGCCATCATATTCTTCAGCTCGGTCATTTCAATCTGCAGTTGTGAAATAGCTGCCGCTTGTGACGTCACCGATTCCTCTCGTTGACTCACGTTTCCACTAGCTTGTGGCATCTCCACGTCTTCTGATTCCTCAAATTCAACTAGTCGCTGTACTAACTCTGCTCTGGATCCCGCAGCTGCAAGATTTCGTTCTCTCAACAAAAATCTCAACTGGTCCACCTTGAGTTCTGCTATCTTGACCATTTTCCTCAATGCTTTTTCCAAAATGTTCTTTTCAATGCGAATTTCACCACGACGCCCATATACACACAATCCCTTTGTGTTATACTGTCTGGCTTTTTCTTTAAATCCGTCTGCCACGCACAAGTATCTAGTAATCTCTGGGGCTGCTACCCATTACCAACTTTCCACGCCGACAATTTTCCTGACTATATCTCCACAACACTGCACCAACACATCAGTATCCCACTTCTGAACTATGAGAGGATGGTTTTCTTAGTGGTCTCATAGGTTTATTAATGTGTGGATATGTTAGATATAGTTTACATGTTGATCTTAACTTATGAGTCGTTTCTGCTCTATTTCTTGCTTAAGACTAACTACTCGCAGCTTTATTAACAGTCTCCTCTACTATTCGATAACAGCTTCTGTTATCCTACATTTGATTGCTGCTTAGCTGTTTACAATAGCTTGAATTTTATTTGGGTTTGTTTTAATTCCTTCAGTAGTAATTATATGGCCTAAAAATTCTGTTTCTCTTTTCATGAATTCGCATTTATCTAATTGAAGTTTAAGATTGGATTTTCTTAATCGGATGAAGACTTTTTGAAGGGACTGAATATGTTCTTGTAAGGAGGTTGAAAATATAATAATATCATTTAAATATACCAGGCAATGAGTTCCTATTATATCATGAAGAATATTATTCATACATCGCTGGAATGTAGCAGGAGCATTTTTTAGACCGGAAGGCATTCTAGTATATTCATAGTGTCCTTTCTTGGTGGAAAATGCTGTTTTTTAATTGATCTTGGGTCCATTTCAATTTGATGGAATCCCTTTGCCAGATCTAACGTTGTAAAATATTGACATTTTCCTAACTTATCTAGTATTTCATCCATATTGGGGATGGGGAATTTATCGTCAATAGTTATCTCGTTAAGTCCTCTGTAATCAATAGCCATACGAAATTTTGGAATGCCCGATGCATCCATTTTCTTGGGTACTATTACTATAGGACTACAATAAGGAGATTTAGATTTGCGGACAATACCTTGTTTAATCATATCTGCTATTTGGTTTTCTACTTCATTGTCATAAATATAGGGATAAGTATATGGTCTTCTATAAATGGGATCTTCATGTTTAGTTTTTATTTTATGTTTGATTTCATTTGTGAAGGTCAAATTGTCACCCTCATGATACTGAATATCAAAGAATTTGGACATTAGAGAATGTAGTGCCGATTTTTCCTCACTGTTGAGATGATCATCTCGAATATAACTAGTTTTTAATTCTGTTTCCAATGCGTAAATGTGTTCTTCATCCTCTAACATGTTTGTATAATTTTTGTTATGTTCCTTTATTATATTGATCATTGGAAATTCGTAATTATTTAGTTTAACAGTATTCTTTCCAAAATCTATTTGGGCTGATGTAAGGTTTAAAATATTACGTCCTAAAAGAAAATCGTAATGATTGGAAAATTCTTTGACAAAACATTTTTGTTTAGATTTAAATAATTTTGGAATTATAAATTCAATGGATTTATTTAAAGTGACTGAATTTCCTACTGTTTGAACTTTTATATTATTCTCTTTAATTGGATATTTTAAAAAATTTTCATTTATTAAACTTATACTGGAACCTGTGTCAATGAGGCAAATGCATGGTCTATTATCAATTTTTATTTTTATTGCTGTTGTGTTTCTTCCGAGGCTTGTGTCTGAAAATTTTCAACTATTTCCATTGGTTCTGGTCTATTCTGTTGGTCTGATAGTTTTTGAGGAACATTAACAGACCGATTATAATTTGGAGAGTTTTGACCTGAAGGATTTTGAGAGTATCTATAATTATTATTATAGTTTGAATTAAAATTTCTATTTGAATCAAAAGTATTTTGTCTTTGTTGATAATTATATGTCCCACGATTAGTATAATTTTGACTCCTATTGATTCCTACATTCTGATTGAAATTTTGGTTTCTGTCCCTCTGATTATTATTATGTATGGGAAAGGGTTTGTGTCTAGCCTATTTGAATTATTCCCACAGTAGGCTCTGGAATGTTGTTTATATATGATTTGATAGGTATGGCATGGTATACTGGTTTTATGGAGGATTCGTTATCTAGGGTATTTGCAGATATATTAAGTGTATTTGCGGATACACTACTTATTTACCTATTTTGACACAGGTCATGCAAACACAGCTCGTCCTGCTCAAAAGATGGCAAAAGCGGTGGAATATCGGTTAACAACGAAAAGTCTACCGCCACCACATTCTCTTTCCGCCAGGCAACTGCCCTACAGTCTATCTAAACGGCTGCCTAATCCCGCCAGAGGGTACTCCTTGGGTTCACACCTGATAGGAGGCTCACCTGGAGGCCCCATCTGTTAAAGAAGAGGAAACATGCTGATGAAAGACTTCGATCCTTCTTCTGGCTCATGGGTAGGAGATCGAAGCTGAGAACGTCTTCGAAGCTACTGGTGTACAAGGCCATAACACGTCCAATCTGGACATATGGCATCCAACTCTGGGGCACTGCGAGGTCGTCGGATGTCCGGATCATCCAAACTTCTAACTGTGACAAGGCAAGCTGAATTTTGTCCCACACGCTATAAAGGTATACTATCAAAAGGAACTACTAATTTTTTATACTTCTTTATAAAGCATGTGTAACATGTAAACGAACACTCGCAACAGTTTTAAGTGAGAGGAAAATCCTTCCATCACTTCCAATAAATATGAAGTGGAGACCATTGCGGCTAATCCGACCGCATTCTGTTTTAAATCCATCTGCAAAAGCTCTGGTGACGGATCAAACCGGGGGCTCGTTGGCCACTTATCTTCCGGCTCCGTTAAAAACGAAGGACCTGTAAACCAGATCGATTCCACCGTCTCCTTTACCTCTCCACCTCTTGACACGATATCTGCCGGGTTCTTTTTAGTTGGTACATGCCGCCACGTGCTATCCTCTGACCACTCTTGAATCTCAGCAACTCTATTTGATTTGAACGTTGACAACGACAATGAATGGGAACGTATCCAACTTTTATAGGAGGCTTGATTTTCCCGTCAGAGGCCTGCGAGAAGGTGAGCGGCACATAACTCAAGACGAGGGAGCGTCTTTGTCTTGAGCGGCGTTACTTTGGACTTTTCAGACAACAACGAGACTTTAAAACCTTCTACAGATTCGCAACGAATATATACGCAGGCTCCATAGCCTCTCATCGATGCGTCAGAAAAGGCAAGAATTGGAATTGGTGACTTCGACTCACTCATCACAAATCTGGGTATTAAGATATCTTCTAACTGTGACAAGGCGAGTTGAAGTTTGTTTCACACTGATTCCACATGCAGTGGAATCGACTCATCCCAATCTATCTTATTAAGCCAAAGCTCCTAATAAGGATTGGGCTTAATAAGCCAGGGGGTCGAATAGCTTTGACGTCACCGAAAGAATGTTCCGCTTAGTCGCCCTTTGACCCATGAATGAAGTATCAATTTCAAATTTAAACACGCCATCTTTGGGAACCCAAGCTATTCCCAATGCCTTAGTCAGCTCGGAGTCCGAAAGTGTCATTGGCTTAACGGTGCTCTAGGGTGCAGTAACTTGAGGCGAGTTTGAGTTTGAATTTAAACCCAGCGTTTTGAAGTACCTGAGTTACTTCAGACTTAATTGTCTTTAGCTCCTCCATGCAACCAGCATCCGTTAACATGTCGTCGACGTAAAAGACAGACCCAATAACTTTAAAAAATCGAACCTCTTCAAACACCTTATGGCTAGAAATGGGGCTGGTGCAGTGCCATATGTAACGGTGTTGAGCTTGCACAATTTCAAGGACTCATATGGTTCTTTTCTCCACACTATCAACTGGTATCGCCTATCTGCTTCATTCACCATTACTTGGCGATACATCTTTTTGAGGTCAGAGCGAACTTGTTTAGCCGAAACCACAGAAGAGTTGAGTACAGCTCTTCCTGAATTGTTGGACCCACCATCAATAAATCATTTAAACATTTTTGTGTGGATGTCTTACAGGACGCATCAAAAACGTAGTTTGGTCGTTGTACTTTGAGGCCGTAAGACACACTGGTGGGGTATTACGTAGTGTGGAGTAGCAAGAACCTCATTGCTTACAGGGGACATACGGCCTAGCGATTCGTATTCTTCCATGAATTCTTTAAACATTTAAATTATTTAAATTTTAATAAATAAATAAAATTTTAATATGCAAATAAAATTTAATAAATCCGCACTTGAGACTGTCGGACTTACCCACGGAGGGTCCTTCAGCCTATACTCCTAATTCCTCCCAGGAAACTTTCCCGCTTGAATGTCAGACTTACCCACGGGGGGTCTTTCACTCAACTCTTCCAGCTTCCCTAGATAATAAACTTTAAATAGTTTAGAAGCCAATGCAAATTTTATCATTGCCGTCCAGCACGGATACGATCTTAGAGGCGTTCAGGCATAATCCAACGGACATACCACTGTTCGCTCAAATAAGTATTCTGACATTGGTCCTTACCTGCGGTTTCTCTCGTACTAAGCAGGAATGCTTTCGCAACAACGTTTTGTCATTAGTCGGGTAAAACTAACCTGTCTCACGACGGTCGAAACCCAGCTCACAATGATAGGAAGAGCCGACATCGAAGGATCAAAAAGTTACGTCGCTATGAACGCTTGGCCGACACAAGCCAGTTATCCCTATGGTAACTTTTCAGTCACCTGTTGTTAAAAACTCTTTAAACCAAAAGGACTGATAGGCCGAGCTTCTGCTGTCTCTGTGTGTCCTGAACACCGAGATCAAGTCAGCATTTGCCCTTTTGCTCTTTGTGTGGTTTCTGTCCGCACTGAGCGATCCATGGGAACCTCCATTACTATTTGAGAAATGTCAAACTCCCTACCTGGCAATGTCCTTGAATTGGATCATACCTGAGTAATTGGAGTTATACCCAATTTTTAAATCAATAATACATGAATGTAACTCTCCTTAAAGAATTTGTTTGCGATTATATAATAAATTCGTTATACTTTGATCAAGAAGCTTGCACCAAAACCCAATAACATAAGATATAATTAATACATCCGTAAAATGGTTAGGAAATAATACACGTTACATTTAATCAAGTAAATAAGGAAACGATGGTATTTCATTGGTTTTTCATTGGCGATACCAAACCGAAGTCTAATATCTCCCACTTATTCTTTCCGCTTATGTCCAGCATGAACCAAGAAAGGGCTGATGCTTTTGCTGCTCATCTTGAAGATCCCTTCCAACCCTTCAGCATGTGCTCGGAGGAGGATAGAACAGAAACGAACAACGTTTTGGCCCTACCACACATGGACCACAGCCATTTGGAGCTTGTCTCGGAGGAGCAGGTCAAGGGGGAGGTGTCAGGCCTCAACATCAAAAAATCTGTGGGTGCTGAAGGGCTAGAGGCACTCGCTGTAAAGCTTTTCCCTTCAGGCATACCGAGTCTGAAGAGGATATTCAACGCGTGCCTTGAGACTGGACACTTTCCCACTTGCTGGAAATAACCGGAAAACCTGAATATGATCTCGCTTCTTACAGGCCAATTAGTCTGCTATCGGTAATCTCCAATATTTTAGAGGCAGTATTTCTGCGAAGGCTGCAGTAAGTTCTGGACGAGCAATGCCACAGAGCAATGCCACAGAATTGAAAAATTCTGGACAGCCTAGAAAAAAAGCAATACTGCTGTGCTGCCTTCCTTGATGTCAAGCAGACGTTTCAGGACGTTCAGGGTCAGAAGCGGAGACACAAGATCCGATTACATGCCTATTGAAGCTGGAGTTCCGCAGGGCAGCGTTCTCGGCCCCATAATCTACACGTTGTACACAGCAGATATGCCTGTTGCTGAAGAGGAGGGTCTTTTAGCCGCAACATACGCAGAAGACACTGAATTTTGGGCCTCTGGAACCTCGCCTGCCTCCAACGCCAGCTCAACATCCTCGACCCGTGCCTTCGATGGTGGAACATTGCTGTTAACCACGACAAGTCAGTCCAAACGACCTTCACACTAAGGTCCTGAAGTCAATCTTGGTGGCATCACAATACCAGCAAGCACTACACCCAAATATCTGGGTGTGAGTTTGGACAGAAGACTCACCTGGAGAACCCAACTGTTAGGCAAACGCAGACGAATTTCAGACAAGCTGACAAGCTGCATCAGCTATACTGGCTGATTATAAGGAGATCGAGACTGAAGCAGAGGGTAAAACTTCTGATCTCCAAGTACATTTTGAAGCCAGTTTGGATCTACGGTATCCAACTGTGGGGTACGGCGAATCCGAGCCATCAATGGATCATCCAGCTTGCCCAAAACTGGGCCCACAGGACGTTGTCTGGAGCCCACCCTTCCCATGACAATGTGACCGTCCACGGCCAACTAAGCGTCGACAGGTCGACAGGCATAGGCATAGCTGTTGGACAACAGCTCCACTGCTAGAAGGTTGAAGCGGACACACCCACTAGATTTTAGGTTGGAGGAGGATACGAAGTGAACATTTATAAATCGATTTTCGTAAAATGTTATTCAACAAAACTTTCGTAAAAGTTGACAGACACTCCCATTGTTGAGCTATAAATAATTTTTAACAGCGGCCGAATGAATAAAGATTCCACAATTTAATTTTGGTCCAATTTCAATACTTTTTATTCGAGGGTTCAATTTTAAGCCAACTCGCAGCCGCTCAAATCAGTAACAAAAATACAAGTGAAGCAAAGCTTAGCAATATGAACTCAAAAAAAATGCATATGCTTATCATTTCGATGGCAAGAGACGAGGTGGGGAACGCACAAAAATGCAAGATTTGCTAGTGTGCAGCAGCTCTACAAAAAGCTCACCAAAGCGCATACGCTACAAACACCAGCAAAGCGCATATGAGCGGGGGAGAGTAATAAACAAAAAAAAGAACTGCTGATAAACACGCCGCGGCTCCTCAGATTTATAATTTAACTTATTTTACAAAGCTTGGCCTTGTTCTGCTTGGGTCAACATCCTCCCAACGTTGAAGGCTGGATCTTCAATAAAATCCTTGAGAGGCAGCAGACACAATCGTGACACCGCACGCTTAGTCGTTCCATCCGCTGTTTTAAGTATGGCTACACAGTTCACTTCGTCACGCCCAGTAATCAGCTCCAGTATTCTGGCCAGAGGCCACCTCATTGGGGGTAGATTCATCCTTCACCAGGACTATGCCCCCAACTGAAATTACAGGGGTAGGGGTGCGCAATTTGGAGCGCTGCTGACCATATCTGCCTAAGTTTACGTCGCGTACAATTAAACCGTTGGAGGGCGCTAAGGAATGAAGTGGTGAAAATCCACAGCTGTGACATCAAAACTTTGGAATCCTTCAACTCTCTCGGTCGTAAGTTCAGCCAAGACATTCTTCAGTAGACGAGGCTTTGCGCGAAAACAGCGTATGCACTTGTTCACAACCCTTGAAACGGTGTTCCTCCCACCAATGGGCCAGTAATGAGAACTAATTTTTGCAATTAGTGCCCGAGGGCCAGAATGCAGGTTCTTCTCGTGAAAGTGAGTCACTATAGCTGAACTGACGGGATGGCCTCTGGGAAGAATGATCGAACGACGTCCGTCAAAATCCATCGCAGAGTTCCGCAATCGCCCGTCAACACGAAGCAAAACAGCATCATCCACAAAGGAAGCAAGCGAGGGTTTGAGAGCGGAACCAATCTGCGCGATTTAAGTAAGCTTATCTCTTAAACTCGGTAAGCTGGACGACTCGCAATAGCAGATGGGTTCCTCCTTTGAGATCCTGAACAGAAATCCCTTCGTGACGGATGCGGCGGCAAAATTTGTAAATGTAGGCGAACACTCTCTGTAGGGGGGGAAACGAGTTGGCAAACTTTGACAATGCGACGATATCCCTGGGTGGAGCCGTAGCCAATAAAATCCTGACGCGAAGTTCGGTGGTGGCCTTTTCGGCCACAATAGCGATGGGCCAATCATCTTTGGAACCACGGAGAAATGAAGGGCCTTGGGACCAAGGCTGGGAGGGTAATATCGTATCGTACCAAGGCTGGGAGAGTAGATCGGCTAGGTTAAAGGCAGTAGGAACATAACGCCATTTCATTGACTTGGTGAGCTCCTGTATGGAAGAGACGCGATTTGAAACAAACACGTTGAATCGAGCAAGTTCATCTTGAGTCCAAGATAGGGCAACCGAGGAATCACACCAACAATAATAATCTCCTTTATATTTTCCAAGATCAGCAACTTCAGCCATCAGTCTTGCTAGTAACTCAGCTTCACATAGCTCTAGCTTCGGTATTGTCTGAGTTTTAATGGGTGCCACTCGACACTTTGAGCATAACAGCCGACAATCAGACCCTGACAATACATACACGCAAGCTCCATACGCATCCAAGCTAGCGTCGCAGAATCCGTGGACCTCCAGCCTTTCTTGGCAGGGAATGACTAAACGAGGAAACTTATTTCGCTGAGTTTGGTCAAAACTGGAACAGAATTGTAACCACTCGGAGAGAAGGGATTAAGGAAGGCTTTCATCCCATGCCAAATTTTCTCGGCACAGCTTCTGCAATAGGATCTTTTCCTTGGTGACGACAGGACCTACCAAGCCCATCGGATAATAAAACCGAGCGACAGAAGATAGTATAGATCTCCTGGTTGGCTTGGCGGTGAAGAGCTTGAAAGGAAAACAACAGTAGGTCAGCAGAAGGATCCCATGCTAATTCAAGAGTCTTTGTGAACGGACTGCCATCGTCAAATTTTAAGTATGACTCTCTATTACCTTTGGGTACGCCTTCCAAAACCTCTGGAATGTTGGAGCACCATTTCCTTAATTGAAACTGACCCTTGTTCAACAGGCTCGATGCCTGAGCTATTATCTCAAGCACTTCAGTCTTCGTTGGGGCACCAGATATGAGCTCACATCGTCCACATAATAATCCTGAAGGACAACACGAGAGCCAACGGGAAACCTGGCACCTTCATCCTTAGCTAGCTGGTGCATTGAGCGAACAGAACGATAGCCGCAGTGCAGGCATCCAATTCCCTGAATTGGCGGAGAAGATAATCGAGGCGATCGTCAAAAGAGTTTGCGGAGGCGGAGTCAGCAGGAATCATCTTACATGAGGCGGCCAAACGAGTTTTTCCTGGGGTGCCACCTCCTCCAGAAACTACCCATCCAAAGCGTGTCTTCTGCACCAGAGGCAGACCGTCTCCGACAGAACATTTGGACCGATGAAGCTGAAGTTAGCTGGCCAGCCATGATGTGATAAGATGAACTTGTGAGCCGGAGTCAAGTAGCGCTCGACAAGGAAGAAAGGCTCCTGATCTGCCACGAACGAGAATGTTGGCGGTGGGCAAGAACACTACTTCATCGCAGCGATCCTGGGCAACAAGAGTGTTAGCAGGAGGAGCTTGAGGGGTCGCAACCCCAGCTTCATTGGCCGGATCGGAAGCGGGAACGGACGTGACTCTAGATAACTGCTCGCAAGGATGCAATAGCGCATGATGTCGGCGATTGCAAGTTGGGCAGCGGGAGAATGAGCATCCGCGGGCTAGGTGCTCACACTTGAGACACACAAAGCAGAGGGCAAGACGTCGGACCTCATCTTATCATTCCTCAACTGACAAGGCGAGGAACCTTGGGCAAGAAGGCAGAGCGTGTGTCAGCATTCAGAAGCATGCAGGATCGGTTGTTAAACGGCCTAAGATACCCAAGTTGGCAGGCTGTCATCAGTCCTTCCTACCAGAGAGTCTTCCCATTTGGCCTTTGTAGCAGGGTCCAGCTTTTGGAAGGTGATGTGGATCAGAGGCACCCTTGAATTTCAGCCGACGTCCCGGATCACTCGGTGTTTTAGTGACACTTTTAATGCTGATCACGATAATTAAACGGGATGCAATCACGTCGGGGTCACCAAAATGTTGAGCTATTAATCATTTTTAATAGCGGTCGAATGAATAAAGATTCCACAATTTAATTTTTGTGCAATTTCAATATTTGTTATTCGAGGGTTCAATTCTAACCCAACTCGAAGCCGCTCAAATCAGTAACAAAAATACAAGTGAAGCAAAGCTTAGCAATACGAACTCAGAAGATGGCAAGAGGCGAGGCGGGGAACGCACACAAATGCAAGATTTGCTAGTGTGCAGAAGCTCTACAAAAAGCTACAAATACCAGCAAAGCGCATGCGAACGGGGGAGAAATAAACAAAAAACGGAACTTCTGATAAACCCGGCGCGGGTCCTCAGATTTATAATTTACCTTATTTTACAAAGCTTCGCCTATGCATTATATGCATTATACAAGAGATTTATTATACCTTCCTAATGTTCAGGCACCCATTCATTATATAATTATTGTCCTTTTCGCGGACAGACTGTAAATAAAACTACTACTGAATTATTGAAAAAAAAATATATACATATATATGTATACCTTTTTGACACAGCTTTTGTAAAACCGGTTATCCATACATTTTCCTAATTCATCAAAATTTGCATACACATTCATTATCGAATATATAGGAATATATTTATATACATACTAGCTGACCCGGCAGACTTCGTACTGCCAGCTATTGTATTTTTTTTTGTTGCGTTCAGAATCTTCTTTTGTGAAAAAATTTAAAATTTTTCAAACTTAAAAAAAATTATCTGATACAGTAAGAACTGAAGATAGCTAAAATTAAGTTTCGCGGAGCTATCATTTTAATCATTTTCAATCCCAAAAATTAAAGAGTACCCTCTTATTTTATTCAACTTTTACGAAGTTTTATTATTATTTTCGATACATCATGTTGCTTAATTACAAAACAGAGTTTTCCTGAAATACTGGCTATTTATTGAATTGATATTCACAGACACACACTGTTAAAATACAGTCTGTTAATTAATTTAAAGCTTTCTCATAAACTATATTTTTTGTTTTGTTTTGTGGTGCGTAAATAAACAATGAAGATGGTTTTCCGACGCGCGAACACGCGACGTCTAATTGTCCATGCGCAAAACAGGGAAACTCCAAGTTGATTCCACAAACTTCTAACGATTGTCCTTGCGATTTATTTATGGTCATCGCAAAAGCCAGACGTACTGGAAATTGTAAGCGTTGATAATCGAATGGTATGTCAGTTGAAATCATCGGTTACCGCGGGATCAAGACTCCTTTCTCCTTTGTATTTTCCTTTTATGATTGTCGCCTCAATGACGTTATTCATCAGTCTTTTCACAGCCAGTCTTCCAGTATTATGGCTATCAGATGGCATCCGATCCAATGCTATTTTGATCATGTTTATTAAATTGTTATTCTGATGAAGAAACATTTGTAATTGTTGGACAATGGTTCTCTTCACTGTAATTTCCTCACTGAATTGCCCATAAAATAAATTTGTAAAAACTGATGATTTGCATCAGGTAGTGATAACAGAGTTCCCAGAGATAAAATTGTCCTTGTATCTGTGATTTTTCAAAATTTGGCCATTAATTATTTCCTATATATATATTAATACAAACTTGAATATTTTTATAAAATAACTTAAAAGTGGGCATGAAATTGTCTAATTTAATTGGTGCTACACCCAAATGATGTCATCTGGAAACAGTTGTTACATTTCTGAATGTTGGTCTAGAAGTGCTTCGAATCATTTCCAATCCCAGAAACTAAAGAGCGTTAAGGATCTGGAGGTGGGACCAATTGTGGCAATTTTACTTTGCCTTCAGCGCAACATAATCCAGTAGATTCACCAGTTTACTTGAACGCCTTACAATATTTACAAATTGTTTTCATTTCCCCAATTTTTACCGATTTGTCGGCACAATAATCAATTGCCGGATCATAGGGAAATGCAGCTCGTTCAAAAATCACAGGAGCACTGCGTCTGCGGATTCGCTCAATTTTATTATGTCTAGCTTGCTGTCGATGTGTTTGATGTGCACGAACTCGTAGCATTCTAAGCCTATCTCCTACATTGTCACTCACTAAAGAACGCAATTTTGACATAGCAAAACGACTATTTTCTTGATCTGTCTGTCTCTGGTCATTAGTGCGGTTAGCACGTAAGGTAGCTTTTCGCACATTTAATTGACTACGACGACCTAAGTCAGGTCGTCTTCTCCTCGGCATCGTAAATTGTAATTTAAAATTTACCGCGAAATTTGAGAAGTGAGAAAATTTCAAATTAAAATTTTATTCAATTTTTTCACAATTTTTCAGTAAACACTATATCGGTTTGTCACATAAAATTAACTGAGCAGAGAACAATGAGTAGCTGTCAAACAATGAGTCACGTACAGGCGCCTACTATTATTGTAGTCTAGAAATAGAAATATGCGGTTTGAGGATTTTCCCGGCAATTATTCGAATTTTTCTCACCTTTTAAACCTTCTCTAGACCTCCAAGATAAGATAAATCCGTTCAGCCGTTCTCGAGTTTTGCCCCTCTTACGAACAGCAAATGGTTTTTATATATATAGAGATAAAAATATTTTAATATTTTCATATCCATATAAAAATATTGGAACCGTATATAAATATAATATATATATATTATAACGCAGTGAAGGAGACATCTTCGACCCTATAAAGTATATATGTTTTTGATCAGGAACACCTCCTGAGTCGATATAAGCATGTCCGTCTGTCTGTCTGTCTGTCTGTCTGTTTCTACGCAAACTAGTCTCTCAGTTTTAAAGCCATCGAGTTAAAACTTTGCACACATCCTTCATTTATTTGCAGGCAGTATATAAGTCGGAACGGCCAGGATCGGTCGACTATAGAGAGATTATAGCTGCTATATAACTGATTGATCGGAAATGCCATAACTTTGGTGTTTTTTAAGTTAGAATGTATAAATAACACCAAAGTTATGGCATTTCCGATCAATCAGTTATATGGCAGCTATAGGATATAGTCGACCGATCCCGGCCGTTCCGACTTATATACTGCCTACAAAGGAAAGAAGGGTGTGTGCAAAGTTTCAACTCGATAGCTTTAAAACTGAGAGACTAGTTTGCGTAGAAACGGACAGACGGACAAACGGACATGCTCATATCGACTCAGGAGGTGATCCTCATCAAGAATATATATACTTTATAGGGTCGGAGATGTCTCCTTCACTGCGTTGCACACTTTTGACCAAAATTATAATACCCTCTGCAAGGGTATAAAAATCACCAGCATCAATCCTTTGTTTTAATTTTTTTATAAAATATACTATTTATTTATATATATAAAATAAATTTTTAAAAGCATTTCAAAAAAAATTTGTAAATCTTAACGACATGGAAAGCATTTTCGAATAAACCTATTTTAAAAAAGTTGACATTAGCATAAACGAGAAATTCAAAGACCATTTTTCAGATTCATTTACTTTATTGAAATTTGATAAATTGTGAAATTCCTTTGGTAGCACTGATCCATAAAAATTCTGAAGAAAGTTTAGGTTTTACTTTAAAGAAAACACTAAAAGAACGTTATTTTCAATCATTCAAGATAAGATAAGAGCTATAAGATGTCTATTAAATTTTATAAAAAAAATAAAAATATGCCCAAAAATTAATTATGCTGAAGGACCCAACATTCTAACTTAAAAAACACCAAAGTTATGGCATTTCCGATCAATCAGTTATATAGCATTAAATGCAAAATGATTAAAAAGTCAATTTATTATCACTGTGGACGGAAGTCCACGAGGTGACGACCTGCATGCCTAGGCGTGCGCGAGGAACTCTATATATAGCCGAACAATTAAAAATTTTCTGTAGGCAACCGATCTAAATGAATGATATACCAATAGAAAGGTATTGTTTTAATTAGATAATTTTTGTCGAAACATATTCCAAAAGTTATTTGGTTTGGGAGAAATTAGGGTGAAAGTAAAAAAATTTGTAATCACTAAAGTGGGGCTGGTGGACACATTTTAGTCCCCAGATAAAATATTTTTATATATTTCTATAGCTAAATACGCGTCGATTGGTACCTCAATCGACCCGATCCGACATTTCATTCAGAAGTTATTCGAAAAATTCGATTTTTTCTTCTTCTTCAAAATGAAGCCAGTTGTCGGTTTGTCTGTTTGCACTATTTTTTCCTTAAAAATCCTGAAAAAAATTGGAAAATGTTTGTTACTATCATATGAGCAACTATTGTTCTACAACTTTTTGAAATACCTTAAGCTTACGTCAAAAAATTAAAAAAAACTTTGTTAATGAAAAAATTCATAACTTTACAATTAAGAAAGATATTCAAAATGAGCTTTACACCGTTGAAATGTTTTTTTAAATATCAATTTTACTTTCTTTGAGACCAAACGTCTATATAGTACACAAAAAAAATACACTGAAAATAAACTTATTTTTTAAGAAAAAAAAATTATTTTTCAAAATTTGCTCGACTGATACTTTTTATATTGCACGTGTAGATAGCTTTTGAGATGACGCAACTTTTGATATATCGCTCATATCTGGCAAAATCCGTTAACTCAAGATATAGTCCTGTAAGTGCAGCTACCCATTTTGTACAGCCTCCTGTGAAGCTTGCATTTACTTATACATGTGTGTGTATTTGATTGGCAACTTTGCTTTTTGTAGTCTGCATATATTTGGTCAATACCCTAAGAAATATGGAGTATATCTTTTCAGATTTTAGTTTATTTATTTTAAAATAAAATCCAAATAAAAAAGGGCCTAAAAAGTAAAACATAAACTTTGACTCAACTTGGACTCGAACCCAGGCCCTCCGTGTTAGGAACCACGACGCTCTCCACTCGGCTAACCTCGAACTTTGTTGCTTGATGGCAACTTTTGATGTAATTCTGCTTTGTGTTTCAGTGTCTCATGTCTTAATGAGAATTTTATGAGTAGAAAGCTTTATATGCAAATTAACTAGAAGTTTAAGCCATATTTTATATGAATATTATAAACAATTATTTGGGCACTTGCCACCAAGCTCTTTTGAGTCTTTATAATATAAACATTCCCACACTCGCATCTAGCACCCTAACGGAAGACCAAGCTTGAGAAATGAAATAAATAAATTCCCCCTATTGAGCCGGCCACGGCAAAAACAACATTAGACTAAACATCCTCTAGAATCACGCCACTGCGGCTCCCCTTTTTAAGCATCCGTATTGATACCCAAATTTTCCATGCTGATCACAGCAATCCCATTCGGGAAATTCTCTTCGGAATTCAATTCGTAATATACTTCGGGAAGATCCCGAACCAAGAAGGAAAAGAATCAGCTCAAGCCTGGTCAGTCGGAATCTAGCTTAGGTTAAGATATAATGCCTTGTTAGACTTAAGAAAAAATTAACCCTCAACGCCCTAAGTGGAATTTTTCAAGAAAAAAGTGACACAAAAGAGAACAAAAACAAAATATACAAATGAATAAATTTTGAACCACCAAAAAAGTAAAAAATCAAACGAACAAAGTGAAAAAATTAACTAAAATAAAATTCCAAAAAAAAAAAAAAAAAAAAAAAAAAAACACACAAACACAACAAACAACCCCGACAAACAAGAAGATAAAAAAGAAAAAGATTAAAAATAAAAAGTAAAAACTTAAACAAACTCGAAAAAAGTGAAAAAAATTAAATAAAATAAATTAAAAACCAAAAACAAAACCAAATACAAAAACCAAAAACCTATATTTTAAAAACAAAAAAAAAAAAAAAAAAAACGGTAGAAGACCCCCACTCAACGGAAAAAGGACTGGGAAGGAAGAAAAAAAAAAAAGCAATTTCATCAGAGGAACACAAAAAAAATCACAAACGTGAGATAGATTATTGTTTAGTTTTATAAAAAAAATAAATAAATAAAAATAAAAAACACATCAATGTAAATCCTATTTTACACACCGACACTATATTGAATTTATATGTAACCTTTTTTTTCCCTCCTCTATTGTGTTTTTATAAATCCCCGTCTCAAAATATGTCTATATATATTTCATATAATATACCAATTATATACTAAATTAAATTCAAGGAAAAAATTGCCGGCTGTTTTGCTAAATAGTGATTAATACTGGAAGAATTAATAAACGCTTTAAGAAACTTTAAAATGACAGACTCAAACGGTCCATCTACTAGCCATAGCGCTAATTTAAGCCGACAAACACCTGAACAAACACTAACATCAGACCTAATTGTCCGATTGATAGCTAACAACCTAACACCACTACATGAGGAAATAAAAACGTTACGTTCTCTCTTGGATTCCAAATCCAATTTAGTGACCGAATTCCAAATCGAACAGATTGACGATACCATTCCATGCGACGAAACACTAGAAATAGTCAAATCCGTTCCCCAATTTTCTGGAAATTTAGACAATTACGTAGCTTGGCGAGAAGCCGCTGAAACAGCAATGGGACTCTATGTCCGCAAAAGTCGTCGGTACTTTGTAGCCCTAACCATTTTAAGAAACAAGATTGTAGGCAAAGCCAATGACGCTTTAACAAACCATGGAACCGTATTGAACTTTGACGCTATTTTGGCCAGACTCGATTTTGTCTTTAGCGACAAGAGGCCAATCCACATAATCGAACAAGAATTAAGCGTGCTGACACAAAACAGATTTTCTGTTATGGACTTTTATAATTTGGTTAACAAAAAGTTAACCCTCTTAATAAATAAAACCATAATGACGTACGGGAAAGAAAATCCAATAACTACAGAAGCAAACCTCAGACATAGACAAAATGCCTTGAGGGTATTCATAACTGGCCTAAACGGCCCAATTTCTGGCATGTTATTTTCCCTAAATCCTCCAGACTTACCAAACGCTCTAGCTAGAGTTCAAGAAATGGAGAGCAATCATATGAGGGCACAGTTCGCTTATCGTTTTAGCGCACCTCAGCGCCGTTATAACGATAACCAACGAAACCAAAACGAACCATATTATAGATCTGATGGTCAGAATCAGGGCAATCAATTGCGCCTGAACAGAACCAACGACAATTACAAAAATTATAACGGACAAAATCCCAATTATCAGCACAATAATAGAAGTTCTCCTCAGAATAATAATAATTCCCAAAATAAAAATAACCCCCAAAATAGTAATAGCTACCAAAACCATAATAGCTATCAACACAATAACACTCGGTATAATCCTTATCCAAGTTATAATACTTGGACTCAAAGGAATAATACATACCAAAACAGAAGCGAACCTATGGAAGTGGACTCCAGCATCCAAATCCAAAATAAAAATAGTAACCAAGTATTCCCAAATGGTGAACAATACCAAACTACAAATAGCCTCCAATATAATTCATTCCAACAACCAGAACAGGCAGTTAAACGCGCACAAATTGAGTCATCTGCTCAACCTAGAAACAAACAAATGCGCATAAATAATATCAAAGAGGAACATTTTTTAGGAGAAGAATAGGTCTGCCACACATATTACGATTTGACAAAAAAATTAATAAAAAACTTAATGTTCTGATAGATACAGGAGCCCCAGCCTGTTACATAAAAAAAGGTACCTACCAAAACGGGATAGAATTGCCCATTTACAAAAGAGTATCCACGGTTAATGGATACTCAACAATAAAAAAATGCCACTACATAACAATTTTTCAAACAAAACAAATTTTTTACGAAATAGAGGGCCTAAAGGCAGACTTATTAATAGAATACAATTTACTAAAAAAGATAGGAGCAGTCATTGACACGATCAATGACTCACTAAAATGTAAGGGATCGAAAAATTGCCCTATGATGAAAAAATAAATTTATTAGAACTAAACAAAGAAACAACCATACTTCCACTAAAAAAATATATATTAGACAAATATTTTAACTACGAAAATTTGTCAAGCAAGAATTCACTTAGCATAAAAAGTTTGGGATATATAAGCCCCAAACACGCCGTCGACGCTCATTCCGACATATACACTTTAGAGTACTCAGGGTCCAAAAACTCTGTCAGCGATATTTCCGAAAATTATAAATGCAACAGTTTGGGGTACATACAACCCGAACACGCCGTCGATGTTCAATCCGACACACACAATTCGAAACACTTAAGTTCTAAGAGCACCATCAGCGATACTTCTGACAATTTCAAATCTAACAGTTTGGGTTATATAAAACCCAAACACGCCATCGATGTTCATTCCGACACAAGAAATTTGGA